>NC_057801.1:290299090-290492692 GCF_018294505.1 Triticum aestivum
GTCGGGGAGGGACGGGTGGCGCGTGCCGATTGGCTGAGGCGGCGGTAGCGGGACATGTCCGGCCGATCCAGACATGTCCGGCGGCGCGGAGGGAGGAAGGAGCTAGGGTTAGGGAATTCATCCGCGAAAATGAAGGGGAATGACCTATTTATAGATTCTGGGAGCTAGGAGAGTCCAAATGAGGAGCGGTTTTCGCCCACACGATCGTGATCGAACGACCGAGAGCATAGAGGGGAGTTATATGGGTTTTGGGCTACTTTGAAAAGGTGTTGGGCTGCAAAGAGAAAGGAGGGGTTTCAGGCTACGCGGTTAACCGTTGGAGTATCAAACGTCCTCCAAATGGCACGAAACTTGACAGGCGGTCTACCGGTGCTATACCAAGGCCGCTTGGCAAACCTCGGGCCATTCCGAGAAAGTTGAACACCCGCACACGAAAAAAGGTCTGAGAGGGGCGACGGGTGCGCGCGAGAGGTCCGGACTCTGAATGGACAACGGAGAGAACCGGGAGAACCTGAACGGATGCAAGTTTTGAAAAATATGTAGATGAAATGCAGATGGATACATGGCAAAATGCAACACGCAAGCAAATGACATGGCAATGACGGCGAATAACTGGCGGACACCTGGCGCAGCGAATCCGGGGCGTTACACCTGTAGAGCTCCTTTATAATCACCCAGTTACGTTGTGACGTTTGGTAGCACCCAAAGTGTTCCTCCGGTAAACGGGAGTTGCATAATCTCATAGTTGTAGGAACTTTGTATAAGTCATGAAGAAAGCAATAGCAACATACTAAACGATCAAGTGCTAAGCTAACGGAATGGGTCAAGTCAATCACATGATTCTTCTAATGATGTGATCCCGTTAATCAAATGACAACACATGTCTATGGTTAGGAAACTCAACCATCTTTGATTAACGATCTAGTCAAGTAGAGGCATACTAGTGACGTTAAGTTTGTCTATGTATTCACACATGTATTATGTTTCCGTTAATACAATTCGAGCATGAATAATAAACATTTAGCATGATATGAGGAAATAAATAATAACTTTATTATTGCCTCTAGGGCATATTTCCTTCAGTCTCCCACTTGCACTAGAGTCAATAATCTAGATTACACAGTAATGATTCTAACACCCATGGAGTCTTGGTGTTGATCATGTTTTGCTCGTGGAAGAGGCTTAGTCAACGGTTCTGCAACATTCAAATCCGTATGTATCTTGCAAATCTCTATGTCTCCCACCTGGACATGGTCCCAAATGGAATTGAAGCGTCTCTTGATGTGCTTGGTCCTCTTGTTAAATCTGGATTCTTTTGACAAGGCAATTGCACCAGTATTTTCACAGAAGATCTTCATTGGTCCCGATGCACTAGGTATGACACCAAGATCGGAAATGAACTCCTTCATCCAGAATCCTTCATTTGCTTCTCCCGAAGCAGCTGTGTACTCCGCTTCGCATGTAGATCCCGCCACGACGCTTTGTTTAGAACTGCACCAACTTATAGCTCCACCGTTTAATAAAAACACGTATCCGGTTTGCGATTTAGAATCGTCCGGATCAGTGTCAAAGCTTGCATCGACGTAACCATTTACGGCTAGCTCTTTCTCACCTCCATAAACGAGAAACATATCCTTAGTCCTTTTCAGGTATTTCAAGATATTCTTGACCGCTGTCCAGTGATCCACTCCTGGATTACTTTGTTACCTACCTGCCAAGCTTATTGCTAAGCATACGTCAGGTCTGGTACACAGCATTGCATACATGATAGAGCCTATGGCTGAAGCATGGGGAACATCTTTCATTTTCTCTCTATCTTCTGCTGTGGTCGGGCTTTGAGTCTGACTCAACTTCACACCGTGTAATACAGGCAAGAACCCTTTCTTTGCCTGATCCATTTTGAACCTTTTCAAAACTTTATCAAGGTATGTGCTTTGTGAAAGTCCAATTAAGCGTCTTGATCTATCTCTATAGGTCTTGATGCCCAATATGTAAGCAGCTTCACCGAGGTCTTTCATTGAAAAACTTTTATTCAAGTATCCCTTTATGCTATCCAGAAATTCTATATCATTTCCAATTAACAATATGTCATCTACATATAATATCAAAAATACTACAGAGCTCCCACTCACTTTCTTGTAAATACAGGCTTCTCCAAAATTCTGTATAAAACCATATGCTTTGATCACACTATCAAAGAGTTTATTCCAACTCCGATATGCTTGCACCAGTTCATAAATGGAACGCTGGAGCTTGCACACTTTGTTAGCACCTTTTGGGTCGACAAAACCTTCCGGTTGCATCATATACAACTCTTCTTCCAGAAATCCATTCAGGAATGCAGTTTTGACATCCATTTGCCAAATTTCATAATCATAAAATGTGGCAATTGCTAACATGATTCGGACAGACTTAAGCATCGCTACGGGTGAGAAAGTCTCATCATAGTCAACTCCTTGAACTTGTCAAAAAACCTTTTGCAGCAAGTCGAGCTTTGTAGACAATTACATTACCATAAGTGTCAGTCTTATTCCTGAAGATCCATTTATTTTTGATGGCTTGCCGATCATCGGGCAAGTCAACCAAAGTCCATACTTTGTTGTCATACATGGATCCCATCTCAGATTTCATGGCCTCAAGCCATTTTGCGGAATCTGGGCTCATCATCGCTTCCTCATAGTTCGTAGGTTCGCCATAGTCAAGTAACATGACTTCCAGAATAGGATTACCGTACCACTCTGGTGCGGATCTTACTCTACTAGACCTACGAGGTTCGGTAGTAACTTGATCTGAAGTTTCATGATCAATATCATTAGCTTCCTCACTGATTGGTGTAGTTGTCACAGGAACCGGTTCTTGTGATGAACTACTTTCCAATAAGGGAGCAGGTACAGTTACCTCATCAAGTTCTACTTTCCTCCCAATCACTTCTTTTGAGAGAAACTCCTTCTCTAGAAAGCATCCGAATTTACCGACAAAAATCTTGCCCTCAGATCTGTGATAGAAGGTGTACCCAATAGTCTCTTTTGGGTATCCTATGAAGACACATTTATCCGATTTGGGTTCGAGCTTATCTGGTTGAAGTTTCTTCAAATAATCATCGCAGCCCCAAACTTTAAGAAACGACAACTTTGGTTTCTTGCCAAACCATAGTTCATAAGGCGTCGTCTCAACGGATTTTGATGGTGCCCTTTTTAACGTGAATGTGGCCGTCTCTAAAGCATAACCCCAAAATGATAGCGGTAAATCAGTAAGAGACATCATAGATCGCACCATATCTAGTAAAGTACGATTATGATGTTCGGACACACCATTTCGTTGTGGTCTTCCGGGTGGCGTGACTTGCGAAACTATTCCACATTGTTTCAAATGTAAACCAAACTCGTAACTCAAATATTCTCCTCCACGGTCTGATCGTAGAAATTTTATTTTCTTGTTACAATGATTTTCCACTTCACTCTAAAATTCTTTGAACTTTTCAAATGTTTCAGACTTGTGTTTCATCAAGTAGATATACCCATATATGCTCAAATCATCTGTGAAGGTGAGAAAATAATGAGACCCGCCGCGAGCCTCAATATTCATTGGACCACATACATCAGTATGTATGATTTCCAACAAACCAGTTGCTCGCTCCATAGTTCCGGAGAATGGCGTTTTAGTCATCTTGCCCATGAGGCAAGGTTCGCAAGTACCAAGTGATTCATAATCAAGTGATTCCAGAAGTCCATCAGTGTGGAGTTTCTTCATGCGCTTTACACCAATATGACCAAAACGGCAGTGCCACAAATAAGCTGCACTATCATTATCAACTCTGCATCTTTTGGCTTCAACATTATGAATATGTGTATCACTACTATTGAGATTCAATAAAAATAGACCACTCTTCAAGGGTGCATGACCATAAAAGATATTACTCATATAAATAGAACAACCATTATTCTCCGATTTAAATGAATAACCATCTCGCATCAAACAAGATCCAGATATAATGTTCATGCTCAATGCTGGCACCAAATAACAATTATTTAGGTCTAAAACTAATCCCGATGGTACATGTAGAGGTAGCGTGCCGACCGCGATCACATCGACTTTGGAACCATTTCCCACGCGCATCGTCACCTCGTCCTTAGCCAATCTTCGCTTAATCCGTAGTCCCTGTTTCGAGTTGCAAATATTAGCAATAGAACTAGTATCAAATACCCAGGTGCTACTGTGAGCATTAGTAAGGTACACATCAATAACATGTATATCACATATACCTTTGTTCACTTTGCCATCCTTCTTATCCGCCAAATACTTGGGGCAGTTCCGCTTCCAGTGTCCAGTCTGCTTGTAGTAGAAGCACTCAGTCTCAGGCTTAGGTCCAGACTTGGGTTTCTTCTCTTGACCAGCAACTTGTTTGCTGTTCTTTTTGAAGTTCCCCTTCTTCTTCCCTTTGCCCTTTTTCTTGAAATTGGTGGTCTTATTGACCATCAACACTTGATGCTCCTTCTTGATTTCTACTTCCGCAGCCTTTAGCATTGCGAAGAGCTCGGGAATAGTCTTGTCCATCCCTTGCATATTATAGTTCATCACGAAGCTCTTGTAGCTTGGTGGCAATGATTGAAGAATTCTATCAATGACACTATCATCAGGAAGATTAACTCCCAGTTGAATCAAGTGATTATTATACCCAGACATTTTGAGTATGTGTTCACTGACAGAACTATTCTCCTCCATCTTACAGCTATAGAACTTATTGGAGACTTCATATCTCTCAATCCGGGCATTTGCTTGAAATATTCACTTCAACTCCTGGAACATCTCATATGTTCCATGACGTTCAAAACATCGTTGAAGACCCGGTTCCAAGACATAAAGCATGGCACACTGAACTATCGAGTAGTCATCAGCTTTGCTCTGCCAGACGTTCTTAACATCGTCAGTTGCATCTGCAGCAGGCCTGGCACCCAGCGGTGCTTCCAGGAAGTAATTCTTCTGTGCAACAATGACGATAATCCTCAAGTTATGGACCCAGTCGATGTAGTTGCTACCATCATCTTTCAACTTAGCTTTCTCGAGGAACGCATTAAAATTAAACGGAACAATAGCACGAGCCATCTATCTACAACAAACATAGACAAGAAAAATACTATCAGGTACTAAGTTCATGATAAATTTAAGTTCAATTAATCATATTACTAAAGAACTCCCACTTAGACAAACATATCTCTAGTCATCTAAGTCATCACGTGATCCAAATCAACTAAACCATGTCCGATCATCACGTGAGATGGAGTAGTTTCAATTGTGAACATCACTATGTTGATCATATCTACTATATGATTCACGTTCGACCATACGGTCTCCATGTTCTGAGGCCATATCTGTATATGCTAGGCTCATCAAGTTTAACCTAAATATTCCGCGTGTGCAACTGTTTTGCACCCGTTGTATTTGAACGTAGAGCCTATCACACCCGATCATCACGTGGTGTATCAGCACGAAGAACTTTCGCAACGGTGCATACTCAGGGAGAACACTTCTTGATAATTAGTGAGAGATCTTCTTAAAATGCTACCGTCAATCAAAGCAAGATAAGATGCATAAAGGATAAACATCACATGCAATCAATATAAGTGATATGATATGGCCATCATCATCTTGTGCTTGTGATCTCCATCTCCGAAGCACCATCATGATCACCATTGTCACTGGCGCGACACCTTGATCTCCATCGTAGCATTGTTGTCGTTTATGCCATCTATTGCTTCTACGACTATCGCTACCGCTTAGTGATAAAGTAAAGCAATTACAGGGCGTTTGCATTTCATACAATAAAGTGACAACCATATGGCTCCTGCCAGTTGCCGATAACTTTGGTTACAAAACATGATCATCTCATACAATAAAATATAGCATCACGTCTTGACCATATCACATCACAACATGCCCTGCAAAAACAAGTTAGACGTCCTCTACTTTGTTGTTGCAAATTTTACGTGGCTGCTACGGGCTGAGCAAGAACCGCTCTTACCTACGCATCAAAACCACAATGATAGTTCATCAAGTTAGTGATGTTTTAACCTTTGCAAGGACCGGGCGTAGCAACACTCGGTTCAACTAAAGTGAGAGAGACAGACACCCGCCAGTCACCTTTAAGCACGAGTGCTCGTAACGGTGAAACCAGTCTCGCGTAAGCATATGCATAATGTCGGTCCGGGCCGGTTCATCTCACATACCGCTGAACCAAAGTATGACATGCTGGTAAGAAGTATGACTTTTATTGCCCACAACTCACTTGTGTTCTACTCGTGCATATGGCATCTACGCATAAAACCTGGCTCGGATGCCACTGTTGGGGAACGTAGTAATTTCAAAAAAAAATTCTACGCACACGCAAGATCATGGTGATGCATAGCAACGAGAGGGGAGAGTGTGGTCTACGTACCCTCTTAGACCAAAAGCAGAAGCGTTAGAACAACGCGGTTGATGTAGTCGTACATCTTCACGGCCCGACCGATCAAGCACCGAAACTACGACACCTCCGAGTTCTATCACACGTTCAGCTCGATGACGATCCCCGGACTCCGATCCAGCAGGGTGTTGGGGAAGAGTTCCATCAGCACAACGGTGTGGTGATGATCTTGATGTTCTACCATCGCAGGGCTTCGCCTAAGCACCGCTACAATATTATCGAGGACTATGGTGGAGGGGGCCACCGCACACGGCTAAGAGATCTTGGAGATCAATTGTTGTGTCCTAGAGGTGCCCCCTGCCCCCGTATATAAAGGAGCCAAGGGGGAGGGGGTGGCCGGCCAAGGAGGGCGCGCCAAGGGGGAGTCCTACTCCCGCCGGGAGTAGGACTCCCTTTTTTCCTAGTTGGAGAAGGAGAAGGGGGAAGGAGGAGGAAGAGGGGAAGGAAAGGGGGGCGCCGCCACCCTCTCCTTGTCCTATTTGGACTAGGGGGGAAGGGGGCGCGGCCAGCCCCTTGCCTGCTCTCTTCCTCTCCACTAGGGCCCATGTAGGCCTATTAAGCCCTCGGGGGGGTTCCGGTAACCTCCCGGTACTCCAGTAAAATCCTGATTTCACCCGGAACAGTTCTGATATCCAAATATAGGCTTCCAATATATCAATCTTCATGTCTCGGCCATTTCGAGACTCCTCGTCATGTCAGTAATCTCATTAGGGACTCCAAATAAAATTCGGTACATCAAAACTCATAAACTCATAATATAACTGTCATCGAAACCTGAAGCGTGCGGACCCTACGGGTTCGAGAACTATGTAGACATGACCTAGAACTGTTTCCGGTCAATAACCAATAGCGGAACCTGGATGCTCATATTGGCTCCTACATATTCTACGAAGATCTTTATCAGTCAAACCGCATAACAACATACGTTGTTCCCTTTGTCATCGGTATGTTACTTGCCCGAGATTCGATCGTCGGTATCCAATACCTAGTTCAATCTCGTTATCGGCAATTCTCTTTACTCGTTACGTAATGCATCATTCCGTAACTAACTCATTAGCTACATTGCTTGCAAGGCTTATAGTGATGTGCATTACTGAGAGGGCCCACAGATACTTCTCCGACAATCAGAGTGACAAAACCTAATCTCGAAATTCGCCAACTCAACATGTACCTTTGGAGACACCTGTAGAGCTCCTTTATAATCGCCCAGTTACGTTGTGATGTTTGGTAGCACACAAAGTGTTCCTCCGGTAATCGGGAGTTGCATAATCTCATAGTTGTAGGAACTTTGTATAAGTCATGAAGAAAGCAATAGCAACATACTAAACGATCAAGTGCTAAGCTAACAGAATGGGTCAAGTCAATCACATCATTCTTCTAATGACGTGATCCTGTTAATCAAATGACAACACATGTCTATGGTTAGGAAACTCAACCATCTTTGATTAATGAGCTATCAAGTAGAGGCATACTAGTGACGTTAACTTTGTCTATGTATTCACAATGTATTATGTTTCTGGTTAATACAATTCTAGCATGAATAATAAACATTTATCATGATTTGAGGAAATAAATAATAACTTTATTATTGCCTGTAGGGCATATTTCCTTCAGGTCACACTATGAGCCAACAATAACAATAACTTGCTTAATAGTAACCCCGGTTTGATGATGAGAAAGAGATTGGTTGTGATCGAGAGAGGATCACGAAGGTATCATGGACACCGAAGTTGGTTGATATTTATGTGATCGCGAGATGATCATGGAGGTATCATGGATACCGATGTTGGTAAGTTGATGCATGACATGGTTATGAGGTAACTGCCTAGCAGGAGTAAGTTGGTGCATGATATGTTGACTTGTTGCATGTAGTATCCTCATGTTCATATGCACATGTTATGCTTGTTCTAGCCGTATCTTGTTCAGTTGGTGCATGCATGTTGTTCTGTTAGTATCATGCTTGATTTAACCTACTAATGCCATGATGTTGTTTGTCTTGACTACTTTTGGTTATTGTGAGCTTGCAAGTGCATTCAATGTACTGACCTGGCGTGTCATGCCAGTTTGTAGGTCGTGCCTGGATTGCTTGCTTGTTGGGTGTGGTTCCTGTGTTTGCGATCTAGGATAAATATTCCAGCCAGAGTCCCTACGGATTACAGTCCATCATTGTCGTTTTTTGTTTCGCTGTCAATAGTTCTTCCGGCCAGTAGAGATCCCGCTACCTCGAGTTGTGATGCTGCTTGCATAGAGCAACTATGGTTGGCATAGTGTCACCGTGTCTGTGTTATTCATTGTAATATCGGAGATCTTGCATTTATACTCGTGTTGTAATAGAGAGCTGGTTTGTTCTATGCTAAGTAGTGTCGTATTCCAGAAGACTTCATCTCGAACTCTGGGCTGGAATACGGGGTGTTCCGGTTTCTCTAAGCCGGGGTGCCACACCGCCGAATCATATAAGACGTTGGAGGTAAGCAGTATGGACATCACCGCCCACAACTTCTTTGTGTTCTACTCGTGCATATCATCTACGCATATATTGTAACACCCACGATGCGGCTATATCTCCCACGTGTCGAAGCACGACTTAGAGGCATAACCACATTGTGTTTTTGTCGCAAGAAGGGTCATCTTCACACAATCCCATGTAATGAACAAGAATGGGATAAAGAGTTGGCTTACAATCTCCACTTCACACAATGAACATATAATAAATCATACATCATTCAGAGTACACACATATAGTCTGACTACGGACGAAGCCAACAGAAAAGAAGATAACCCAACTGCTAGATCCCCGATCGTCCCAACTGGGCTCCACTACTAATCAACATGAAACGAAACATAGCAACGACCAAGATCTTCGTTGAGCTCCCATCCGAGCTCGGTTGCATCACCTGCACTGGTATCATCGGCACCTGCAACTGTTGTGATAGTATCTGGTGAGTCACGAGGACTCAGCAATCTCAAAACCCGCGAGATCAAGACTATTTAAGCTTATTGGTAGGAAGGGGTAAAGTGCTGAGGTTGCAGCAGCGGCTAAACATATATGGTGGCTGACATACGCAAATAAGAGCGAGAAGAGAGCAAACGGAACGGTCGTGAACTAGCAATGATCAAGAAGTGATCCTGAACTCCTACTTACGTCAAACATAACCCAAAACCGTGTTCACTTCCTGGACTCCGCCGAAAAGAGACCATCACGGCTACACACGCTGTTGATGCGTTTTAATTTGGATCTGGTGTCAAGTTATCTACAACCGGACATTAACAAATTCCCATCTGCCTATAACCGCAGGCATGGCTTTCGAAAGATTATACCCTGCGGGGGTGTCCCAACTTAGCCCATCACAAGATCTCATGGTGAACGAAGGATATTCCTTCTCCCAGGAAGACCCGATCAGACTCGGAATCCCGGTTCGCAAGACATTTCGACAATGGTAAAACAAGACCGGCAAAGCCGCCCGATGTGCCGACAAATCCCAATAGGAGCTACACATATCTCGTTCTCAGGGCACACCGGATGAGACATCCTACGAGTAAAACCAGCCCTCAAGTTTCCTCGAGGTGACCCCGCAGTCTACTCAGTTCGGACCAACACTCGAAGGAGCACTGGCCCGGGGGGGGGGTTAAAATAAAGATGTTCCTTGAGTCTGCAGAACCCAAGGGAAAAAGTCTTAGGTGGCAAATGGTAAAACCAAGGTTGGGCCTTGCTGGAGGAGTTTTATTCAAAGCGAACTGTCAAGGGGGTCCCATAAATCAACCAACCGCGTAAGGAACGCAAAATCCGGGAACATAACACCGGTATGACGGAAACTAGGGCGGCAAGAGTGGAACAAAACACCAGGCATAAGGCCGAGTCTTCCACCCTTTACCAAGTATATAGATGCATTAATTAAATAAGAGATATTGTGATATCCCAACATAATCCTGTCTGTCATGGAAAAATCTTCAACTTCACCTGCAACTAACAACGCTATAAGAGGGGCTGAGCAAAGCGGTAACATAGCCAAGCAACGGTTTGCTGGAAGGGTGAAAAGGTTAGAGGCTGACATGGCAATATGGGAGGCATGGTAAACAAGTGATAGGTAACGTAGCATAGCGATAGAATGATGCAACTAGCAAGCAAAGATAGAAGTGATATCGAGGGTAATGGTCATCTTGCCTGAAATCCCGCAAGGAAGAAGAACGAGTCCATGAAGAAGACAAACGGACGTAGTCGAACGAATCCTCACAACTCCGGAACGAAACCGAAGCTAACGAGAGAAGCAAACCGGAAAGAAGCAAACAACATGGTAAACACACAAGCATAATCATGGCATGATGCACAATCAAGTATGATGCATGTCCGGTTTAATGAGGCATGGCATGGCAAAGTGCAACAAACCATACTACAAGTTAAGTGGAGCTCAATATGCAACGAGTTGCATATTGATGGAACACCGCAACAATTAGTTCGTTCTCTCTCGTTTAGGTACAAAAATACTAAATGTTATTAAACATGGCAAGGGGTGAAGCATAATTGAACTACATATTTAGGCGAGTTTAAATGAGGCCGGAAACACAAACAACAATTCCAGAAAGTCCCCATGTCATTTAGTAGTTTAATGCAAACACAGTTTTAAGCATTTAAATGTTGTTATCATGATGCGGATGACATATACAAGTTTATGCATTTTATGAAAATGTTGATACGAGCATGTTATGAAGCATTTGGTCACCATGGCGGAACGAAAAGGGTGCCACGGCGGCGAAACAAAAAATGGTGCCACGGCAACATATCCGAAAATGATGCCACGGCAACATATCGGTTCCGGTAGCTCACGGAGATACCAGTGCAAAAGGAGGCATGTGGATGTGCGCAACATGCTAGAGATGGTGGGGTGCTCCCGACTACCGGGTTTCCCACGGGATAGTGGCATGGAAACGAGTGACAATTTGGACACGGTGCAAACATATGGTACATCTCATACAACACATGAATTTGATCACGGTCGGTCATCTCGGTGGTTATACCTTCGAAGCGTGCGTTTAGGAGCGGTTTGGGTTCGGTGAAGGAAGTAGTCGTTCACGGGTCGTAGTGGAAGTAGTTGTACTCGTGTCGAAGTGGAAGTAGACGTTCTCGCGACTGAAGTTGTACACGTCGGTGGTAGTCGAACTTGACGGTCTTGGCGACGGTAGTTGTACACGTTTTCGTAGATGTCCGGGGTCATCGGGTCGTCATGTAGCCGTACATGTTCGTCGTGGTACACGGTTCGTAGACGTTCGAGTCATCGGTAGAGGAAGTAGTGGTACACGGCCGTAGATGTTCGGCGTCGTCGGTAGAGGTACTTGGCGGACCATGTAGTCGAACTTGGCGCATCTGAAGGGGTACTTGACGAAATCCACCTCGGATGTAGTCATACCCGTGTAGTCGCACTTGACAAGAAAATGCACATCCCGGAGACGTCACTTGGCGAATTCCACGCTCAGAGGAGGAGGCAAGAAGACGACGCGATCTCCAGCGAATGGCAACACGGCGGCCCGAGGGGTCACCAGCACGGGCGAAACAGCAGCAGGCAACACTGCTGTTGCGAGACGGAGGTCGGGGCCAGAGCTAAGCAACGCTAGCAGGGCGGATGGGTGCGAGGAGGCCGGTAGGAGTGGCGCTCGGCACCGGTTGGCGCGGAGCAGGGGAGGTGGAGCTCCTGCTCTGAGAGGTGCGGCGAGGGGAACCGCGTGGAGGCGCGAAGGATGGCGGCGGCGACGAATCGGGTCGAAGGCGAGCATGAGATGGCATCGGGGAAGGTGCAGCTGTTGTTGCTGCCGGCTCTGACAGAGGCGACATCCGGCGGAGGAGCTGGCGAGGAGGCGACGCCGGGTAGATGAGGAGGCGGGCGAGGATAAGTCGGGGAGGAGAAGGGGTGTGGGGAAGGCGGCAAGGCGGTCAGAGGGGCCGCCGGCGTGGCGGAGCTTGCAGCGGGAGAAGCATAGGGGAGGGGCGGCGCGAGGGCTCTGCTCCTGTCTCTCTCCCTGTGAGTGGCGGCGCCAGGAGGAGAACGAAGGGGAAAAGGGATCGAGAGGAGGGGGGTTCAAGAGAGAGGAAGGAGATGGGATCGGGCGTTGCGGCGGCACTGGAGGGAGTCGAGGGAGAGAGGCTGGGTTGGCCTTCAGGGCTAGGGTTAGGAGCGGGGCGCGGTTGGGCCTAGGGAGGCCGGCGGAGGAGCCTTGGCCCATGCTGGGGAGCTGGAGAAAAAGCCTGGATGGCCTGTTGGGTTCTCTTCTCCCTCTCTCTTATATTTCTAACAGAAAGCATTAGAGAGAACGAAAATGAAGAGGGGGTTAGGGAAATAAAATGCGCAAGGGGATAATTTTCCGGGACTCACAAAAATGAGCTTGATCCAAGAAAAATAGAAAGGCCATGATTGAAAGATTTAAATTCAAACTCATTTGAATTTAATTCAAATGGGTTTGAACTAGGACTTGGTTGTTGAAGTGTCCAAAAATGTTTGGATTTTTGGTGGAGCTCCGGAAAATGATGAAATAATTATTGCCAAGGTTAGAGAGCCAAAACTTGAAGAAGAAAAGGCCAATGGATTTAATATGCAAGTGGGTTCATGGGTGGTTCCAAAACAATGGAATATTTTATAATATAGCTCCCTAACAATAGTAGGAGACTTTGAATATGTTTTAAAGAGAAATCACCATGTGAGTATCCCTCGATTTAAATAGATCAAAGATCTATGCAATTTATTTAGTTGAGTTTTAAAAATTAAATGGCATGATGGCATGATGCAATGCAAAAATAAAAGAGCAAGCACAAAAGAAACACACGACGAAACTCGGAATAGTTGGAAGTCTTCTGGAGCGTCGGTCTCGGGGCGTCACATCACTCCACCACTACAGGAGGATCTCGTCCCAAGGTCTAGAATGGCACCGGAGAGAAACGGAAGAGGAAGAGAAGCGGTAAAACTAAGTTGCTTCTTCGACAAATAAGTGAACCTAAGAACCTTGAGAGGTTGAAAAGTTGAAAGAAAGAACACAACAGAGTTGAACACAATTGAGAGCACTACGGTAGAAAATAGAAACACCATTTGAACCTTAGAGGTTGCAAAGCTATGAAAGATGAGTACAATGGACAAGAAGGAATTGGAACCACTCTGGTTGAAACGAGATAAACAAGGAACAAGGAAGATCAAATTCAGACAACACTCCGGTTGAACATGGAAGGAATATAACATGAACTTGAGAAGATGGGATGATACCTGATGAAATCAACAACATCCTGCCTACGGAACTATTGAAAGAATGGCACAAGGGGTAAGAAAGATTTCAAACAGCACTCAGGTTGAAAAGAGAGGCAAAACTTGATAAGATGAAAGAACTTGAATGAGAACACAACACTCCGGTTAAATGCATAAGCATGAAAAGAACACGATCCTCAATACGAGAAGACGAGTGAAGAGAGCAACATCACAATGCCTCCGGAACGAAAGAATAGAAGCTAGATCATTGGAATAACAAAATGGAGAAGAAAATGCCAACTTCTACCACAAAAGCGCATGGAAAGCACCCTTCCAAGAAGGTTAGAGTGGAGTTGTTGGAAAACCAACAATGAAACGAATAAGCTTGTAGTGGGCTTATGGAAAACATCTCAAAATTATGAGGTGACAACCGGCCACTCACGGAAATAATTGCTTGCTTGAGATCAACGAAGAGATGAAAACTTCTTTCGCCGAGAGGATAGGAGAAAACTAGGATCATTGATAATCACCACAATGAAACATTCCTTAGGGAAGGCTTTAGGTGAAATCTATACCAAGATAACTCCAACGAAGAGATTGATGGATTTAAAATACCTCGTTCTTGACAACATGTGAATCGTGAAACATGAATGAAAATTCTCAAGAATGACATAACACCACCTCAAAAGATAATATAGAAGGAATTGCACTTCGGAATGTAAGATGAAGAAAGCTTGAACTCCTCTGGAAAGAATCTCGATGAACACTTCGAGAAGGAATTAAATCCTTGATGAACCACCATGTAGAGCCTCCATTAAGAACTGCGGTAATAAAAGGATGCTAAAAAGAAAGAGAAGTTGAAAACACAAGGTGAAGCCTTGCGATGATTTAGATGGAGCTTCGCGATGATAAAACCGAGAAAACTTGGAACTCCAGAAAAGAAAAGATGAAGCACTAGAGCCGAGAATTACTTCATCATGAACAATCTCCGGAAGAAGAGAATTGAATCACCTCGCGGAAATAAGAATAAGATTTATTGTATGTTTATCCTTCATCAAATTAAATTGATGACAAGCAATGGATTTGGCATACTACTTATTCTCGTAGAAAGGATTAAGAGAGATATAGCGCAAAACTTGAGAAGCTATTGATGGAACCACCGGTGGGATTTGGAAACAACGAATGAATTGATATGATAATGAAGGAAGAGAAATCTTGAATGAACCACCATAAGAATTGAAAATTAAAGTAGCAAAGGCACAATTCACCGGAAAGAATGAAGATACTTGAGGGGATCTAGATACATGAGAATGAAAAGATCATGAACTGATTAGAGGGTATTTGAACGATTCACCGGTAAGATTTGTAGAACGATAGCTACACGCTGAGAATGAAGAATTATGACATGATGGCCTTCGGAGGAAAGAAATGTAAACAACTCATGACATGCTCCGTATGGGTGAAAAGAATTCTCACAATCAAAAAACAATTATGAGAGGATGGCATCAAGCTAGAACCATGAATCTTTGAGAGAACGGACCAAGATTTAGGAGAAATCCTTCTTCTTCGGTCTTCACATGCTGAGAATGATGACGAGAACCACCATGAATTGTTGAGACACTCCGGAATGAAAATTAGAAAGGTTGAACCAACGATGAAAAGAATTTGGAAGATCTTGGAGAAGGACATATGACTGATGGAATCCATTCTTACATCAAACTTCGAAAGGAATTTGGGAATTGCTCCGGAAAAATTAGAAGAGTCAGGTAAGATCCTGGGAAAAAGACCTGTGGGTTAGGGCCCACTCAAGAGAAACACCATTGAAATGATTACTTGAAAGGGATATTGCAACAGTTGAGTTAAATGGCTTGAATGAGATAACAACCTCAAAATAACTTGAATGGATTGAGAATGGAAACACGAATTTTCTGAGATAATCTTAAGCACTCTGAATAAGAATAGAGAGAGGTGAACAATTACGAGGTGCACCGGCATGGGATAGCATTTGAAACGAGGAAAGAATATGATCGACAAAGCTTGAATTAAATCCACCGGAGAAGAAAAGAGAACAAAGAATGATAAACTTGAAGCTCCTGGCCAACTTCATGAAAATCACAGGGTAAGAACATTGATTGCAAGGAGTGAAGAGGCTTCACATGAATAAATGGATACTTGATTAACAAATCTGAGTCCTTGAAGTTAAGGGTGGGAGGGTGGGAAAACAAAGGCAACTTGGGACTGATGAAACAAACACCGTTGAGAAAACTTAGAATTGATCTTGCGGACGGGGAGAATGATGGGATCATCTCGAAGTGAAGCGCACCGGTTGGAAAAGAATTAACATGACAACCTCAATGATCAAAAGGATTAGTATTCACATAGCAATATGAGAACACCATTTAGGAAAGGTATGGATTCAACATTTGACTTCGAAGCAAAACAAAGGATTTGGCTTGCAGAATAAGCCAGAACAAACATATGATAGAGATTTCGTCCGAAGTTTTCGTGGTGGGGCCCACACGGGCTCGAGCGTACAGCACCATCATGTACAAGGCAGTGCACATGACACACGAAGCGTCCCCGAACCAACATAGCCAAGGGTTCTTTAAGACACAACGAGACCACTGTAAAAACGACCGTGGAAAGGCGGACCACTAGACGTCAAACCCCAATCTCATATCATGCATCTGTCGAAAAGATATTCTAGGAGCTACTTGAATTCCCACCTATAAAACTCCCGAAACTTTCTGGTTATGCAATCTGGTGTTGGCGATACAGGGGAAGCAATATATATCTCACCCAAAAATAACAATTCCTACATCCAAGATGTATCCATCCGTCAACACATAACCAAGAAACCTTCGGAAATCGTGTACCTCAACCTTCGAAAAGCATCCGTTATACGAGTTATGGCAATACTCCCGAACTCCCGCCCCAGTACTGGGTGGCGTCGAGGTTATCTCACCAACAACTGCATAAAAGAGATTTTCGATGTCGGCAAAACTCAGGTATTCTAGATCTGCAACGATAAAATTATGACGACAACACCTCGGAGCTCAACTCCCCGGGTCAATGCCACATAATAGACAGGAGGCACCAAGAACAATGTTCTCATCACAAAACCATTGGAACGATTCCAAGATACCGCGTGATCCTAAAAAAAATTAGTGAAATTTGAGGAGAGGAAAGTCAAAACATCTACGTCAGGAGACCTCACCAAAGCAACGAAGGGACTGAGGAGTAAAAAGAATCCTACTCTTCGATATATATAATCCTAAGACTCAAAACATTTTTTATCTAGACTCAACAACACCAGCAAACAATCAAGCAGGGGGCTCCTAAGTCGGGGATGGCTCTGATTACCAACTTGTAACACCCACGATGCGGCTATATCTCCCACGTGTCGAAGCACGACTTAGAGGCATAACCGCATTGTGGTTTTGTCGCAAGAAGGGTCATCTTCACACAATCGCATGTAATGAACAAGAATGGGATAAAGAGTTGGCTTACAATCGCCACTTCACACAATGAACATATAATAAATCATACATCATTCAGAGTACACACATATAGTCCGACTACGGACGAAGCCAAAATAAAAGAAGATAACCCAACTGCTAGATCCCCGATCGTCCCAACTGGGCTCCACTACTGATCAACATGAAACGAAACATAGAAACAACCAAGATCTTCGTTGAGCTCCCATCCGAGCTCGGTTGCATCACCTGCACTGGTATCATCAGCACCTGCAACTGTTGTGATAGTATCTGGTGGTCACGAGTACTCAGCAATCTCAAAACCCGCGAGATCAAGACTATTTAAGCTTATGGGTAGGAAGGGGTAAAGTGGTGAGGTTGCAGCAGCGGCTAAGCATATATGGTGGCTGACATACGCAAATAAGAGCGAGAAGAGAGCAAACGGAACGGTCGTGAACTACCAATGATCAAGAAGTGATCCTGAACTCCTACTTACGTCAAACATAACCCAAAACCGTGTTCACTTCTCGGACTCCGCCGAAAAGAGACCATCACGGCTACACACGTTGTTGATGCGTTTTAATTCGGATCTGGTGTCAAGTTATCTACAACCGGACATTAACAAATTCCCATCTGCCTATAACCGCAGGCACAGCTTTGGAAAGATTATACCCTGCAGGGGTGTCCTAACTTAGCCCATCACAAGCTCTCACGGTCAACGAAGGATATTCCTTCTCCCAGGAAGACCCGATCAGACTTGGAATCCCGGTTTGCAAGACATTTCGACAATGGTAAAACAAGACCAGCAAAGCCGCCCGATGTGCCGACAAATCCCGATAGGAGCTGCACATATCTCGTTCTCAGGGCACACCGGATGAGACATCCTACGAGTAAAACCAGCCCTCAAGTTTCCCCGAGGTGGCCCCGCAGTCTACTCAGTTCGGACCAACACTCGAAGGAGCACTGGCCCGGGGGGGGGGGTTAAAATAAAGATGACCCTTGAGATGCCGAACCCAAGGGAAAAAGGCTTAGGTGGCAAATGGTAAAACCAAGGTTGGGCCCTACTGGAGGAGTTTTATTCAAAGCGAACTGTCAAGGGGGGTTCCATAAATCACCCAACCGCGTAAGGAACGCAAAATCCGGGAACATAACACCGGTATGACGGAAACTAGGGCGGCAAGAGTGGAACAAAACACCAGGCATAAGGCCGAGTCTTCCACCCTTTACCAAGTATATAGATGCATTAATTAAATAAGAGATATTGTGATATCCCTACATAATCCTGTCCGTCATGGAGAAATCTTCAACTTCACCTGCAACTAATAATGCTATAAGAGGGCCTGAGCAAAGCGGTAACATAGCCAAGCAACGGTTTGCTGGAAGGGTGAAAAGGTTAGAGGCTGACATGGCAATATGGGAGGCATGGTAAACAAGTGATAGGTAACGCAGCACAGTGATAGAACGAAGCAACTAGCAAGCAAAGATAGAAGTGATATCTAGGGTAATGGTCATCTTGCCTGAAATCCCGCAAGGAAGAAGAACGAGTCCATGAAGAAGACAAACGGACGTAGTCGAACGAATCCTCACAACTCCGGAACGAAACCGAAGCTAACGAGAGAAGCAAACCGGAAAGAAGCAAACAACATGGTAAACCCACAAGCATAATCATGGCATGATGCACAATCAAGTATTATGCATGTTCGGTTTAATGAGGCATGGCAGGGCAAAGTGCAACAAACCATACTACAAGTTAAGTGGAGCTCGATATGCAAAGAGTTGCATATTGACGGAACACCACAACAATTATTTAGTTCTCTCTTGTTTAGGTACAACAATATTAAATGTTATTAAACATGGCAAGGGGTGAAGCATATTTGAACTACATATTTAGGCGAGTTTAAATGAGGCCGGAAACACAAACAACAATTCCGGAAGTCCCCATGTCATTTAGTAGTTTAATGCAAACACAATTTTAAGCATTTAAATGTTGTTATCATGATGCAGATAACATATACAAGTTTATGCAATTTATGAAAATGTAGATATGAGCATGTTATGAAGCATTTTGTCACCATGGTGGAACGAAAAGGGTGCCACGGCGGCGAAACAAAAAATGGTGCCACGACAACATATCCGAAAATGATGCCACGGCAACATATCGGTTCCGGTAGCTCACGGAGATACCAGTGCAAAAGGAGGCATGCGGATGTGCGCAACATGCTAGAGATGGTGGGGTGCTCCCGACTACCGGGTTTCCCACGGGATAGTGGCATGGAAACGAGTGACAATTCGGACACGGTGCAAACATATGGTACATCTCATACAACACATGCATTCGATCATGGTCGGTCATCTCGGTGGTTATACCTTCGAAGCATGCGTTTCGGAGCGGTTCGGGTTCGGCGAAGGCAGTAGTCGTTCACGGGTCGTAGTGGAAGTAGTTGTACTCGTGTCGTAGTGAAAGTAGACGTTCTCGCGACTGAAGTTGCACACGTCGGCGGTAGTCGAACTTGACGGTCTTGGCGACGGTAGTTGTACACGTTTTCGTAGATGTCCGGGGTCGTCGGGTCGTCATGTAGCCGTACATGTTCGTCGTGGTACACAGTTCATAGATGTTCGAGTCATCGGTAGAGGAAGTAGTGGTACACGGCCGTAGATTTTTGGCGTCGTCGGTAGAGGTACTTGGCGGACCATGTAGTCGAACTTGGCGCAGCCGAAGGGGTACTTGACGAAATCCACCTCGGATGTAGTCGTACCCGTGTAGTCGGACTTGACAAAAAAATGCACATCCCGAAGACGGCACTTGGCGAATTCCACGCTCGGAGGAGGAGGCAAGAAGACGACGCGATCTCCAGCGAATGGCAACATGGCGGCCCGAGGGGTCACAACCACGGGCGAAATAGTAGCAGGCAACACTGCTGTTGCGAGACGGAGGTCGGGGCCGGAGCTAAGCAACGCTAGCAAGGCGGATGGGTGCGAGGAGGCCGGGAGGAGCGGTGCTCGGCACCGGTTGGCGCGGAGCAGGGGAGGCGGAGCTCCTGCTCGGAGAGGTGCGGCGAGGGGAACCGCGTGGAGGCGCGAAGGATGGCGGCGACGACGAATCGGGTCGAAGGCGAGCACGAGATGACATCCGGCGGAGGAGCTGGCGAGGAGGCGACGCCGGGTAGATGAGGAGGCAGGCGAGGATAAGTCGGGGAGGAGAAGGAGTGTGGGGAAGGCGGCTAGGCGGTCAGAGGGGTCGCCGGCGTGGCGGAGCTTGCAGCGGGAGAAGCATAGGGGAGGGGCGGCGTGAGGGCTCTGCTCCTCTCTCTCCTTGTGAGTGGCGGCGCCAGGAGGAGAACGAAGGGGAAAAGGGATCGAGAGGAGGGGGGTTCGAGCGAGAGGAAGGAGATGGGATCGGGCGTTGCGGCGGCGCTGGAGGGAGTCGAGGGAGAGAGGCTGGGCTGGCCTTCGGGGCTAGGGTTAGGAGCGGGGCGCGGCTGGGCCTAGGTGGGCCTAGGGAGGCCGGCGGAGGAGCCTTGGCCCATGCGGCGGAGCTGGAGAAAAAGCCTAGATGGCCTGCTGGGTTCTCTTCTCCCTCTCTCTTATATTTCTAACAGAAAGCATTAGAGAGAACGAAAATGAAGAGGGGGTTAGGGAAAGAAAATGCGCAAGGGGATAATTTTCCCGGACTCACAAAAATGAGCTTGATCCAAGAAAAATAGAAAGGCCATGATTGAAAGATTTAAATTCAAACTCATTTGAATTTAATTCAAATGGGTTTGAACTAGGACTTGGTTTTTGAAGTGTCCAAAAATGTTCAGATTTTTGGTGGAGCTCCGAAAAATGATGAAATAATTATTGCCAAGGTTAGAGAGCCAAAACTTGAAGAAGAAAAGGCTAAGGGATTTAATATGCAAGTGGGTTCATGGGTGGTTCCAAAACAATGGAATATTTTATAATATAGCTCCCTAACAATAGTAGGAGACTTTGAATATGTTTTAAAGAGAAATCACCATGTGAGTATCCCTCGATTTTAATAGATCAAAGATCTATGCAATTTATTTAGTTGAGTTTTAAAAATTAAATGGCATGATGGCATGATGACATGATGCAATGCAAAAATAAAAGAGCAAGCACAAAAGAAACACACGACAAAACTCGGAATAGCTGGAAGTCTTCTCGAGCGTCGGTCTCGGGGCGTCACATATATAGACCTGGCTCATGATGCCACTATTGGGGAACGTTGCATGAAAACAAAAAAAAGTCCTATGCCCATGCAAGATCTATCAAGGAGATGCATAGCAACGAGAGGGGAGTGTGTGTCTACGTACCCTCGTAGACAGTAAGTGGAAGCGTTTCACGATGCAGTTGATGTAGTCAAACTTTCTTCGCGATCCAACCGATCGAGTACTGAATGTACGGCACCTATGCATTCAGCACACGTTCAACTTGGTGAGGTTCGCGCCTTCTTGATCCAGAAAGATGGAGAGGTAGCCGATGTGTTCCGACAACACGACGGCGTGGTGATGGTGAAGTTATCTCCACAGGGCTTCACCTAAGCACTACGAAAATATGACCAGGGGTGTAAACGGTGGATGGGGGTGCCACACATGGCTAGGCAATTGTCTGTTATGTGCTTGGCGCCCCCTCCCACATATATATAGGTGGGAGGGAGGGAGGCGTAGCCAAGGGGGGGGGGGTGCCCAAGTGGGGGGATCCTACTTGGGATCTCTCCCAAGCATGGGAGGGTGCCCTCCTTCCTTTCTCCCATGAGAGGGAAATGCAGGAGGGGCTAGCCCTCCCCCTTTTCCTTTCCTAGGGCAGGCCAACCAAGGGAAGGGGTGCATCAGCCCCCTTGTGGGCTGGTATGTTCCCTCCTTTGGACCACAAGGCCCATAACTTGCCGGGGGGGTGCCTGGAACCCCTTCTCGTGACCCGATTACTTCCCGGTACGTCCCAAAACACTTACGGTGTCCAAATACCATCGTCCTATATATGAATCTTTACCTCTTGGCCATTTCAAGACTCCTCGACATGTCTGTGACCTCATCCGGGACTCTGAACAACATTTGGTCACCAAAACAAATAACTCATATAACACTATATTGTCAACGAATGTTAAGCGTGCGGACCCTACGAGTTGGAGAACTATGTAGACATGACCGAGACACCTCTCCGGTCAATAACCAATAGCAGAACCTGTATTTCCATATTGGCTCCTACATATTCTATGAAGATCCTTATCGGTCGAACCGTTATGACAACATACGTAATTCCCTTTGTCTATTGGTATGTTACTTGCCCGAGATTCGATCGTCTGTATCTTCATACCTAGTTCAATCTCGTTACCGACAAGTCTCTTTACTCGTTCCGTAATAAATCACCTCGTGACTAACTCCTTAGTCGTTTGCTTGCAAGCTTATGATGTGTATTACCGAGAGGGCCTAGAGACACCTCTCCGATACTCGGAGTGACAAATCCTAATGTCGATCTATGCTAACTCGACAAACACCTTCAGAGATACCTTTAGAGCATCTTAATGATCACCCAGTTACATTGTGATGTTTGATAGCACACAAGCCATTCCTCTGGTATTCGAGAATTGTATAATCTCATAGTTGAAGGAATAGGTATTTGACAAGAAGAAAGCAACAGCAATAAACTGAACGATCATTTTGCTAAGCTAACGGATGGGTCTTGTCCATCACAACATTCTCCTAATGATGTGATGCCGTTATCAAATGACAACACGTGTCTATGGTTAGGAAACCTTAACCATCTTTGATCAACGAGCTAGTCTAGTAGAGGATTACTAGGGACACGGTATTTGTTTATGTATTCACACTTGTATTTAAGTTTCCAACCAATACAATTCCAGCTTGAATGATAAACCTTTATCATGAATAAGGAAATATAAAAATAACAACTTTATTATTGCCTCTAGGGCATATTTCCTTCAGCAGTTTCGGGTGATCGAGGCGCAAAACAATGATGGCGAGGTGGGACGGGGCGCACGTTGGTGACGAGGGCGAAGGCGGCGGCACCGTTTGCACCGAGGAATGAGGGGGGAAAGTAGCTATGCTTAGTCAAGGGAGAGAGGGGGGCATCGGGGTGACCTTATAGCCCCGGGGAGACAGCAGATGGCCGCCCCGGCAATGGCCATGGCCGTGGTGGTTATCGGGGGTGTCCACCAACCCTTCCCTTGTAGTTTTTTTAGACAAACACCTTCCCTTGTAGTGGGGAAGAAGAAAATGGGAGGGGGTTTCAGTTGGGCCACTTGGGCCAGCTGGGAGGGCTAAGGCCCAGGGCAAGGGGGGTTTTCTTTGTCTTTTTACCTTTTTGGTTTGCTTTTCTATTTTTTCTATTTTCATTTCCTTTTAAAACCAAAATAGTTTTATAAAATTTACAACTTACATCTAAAATAGTGTTATAAATTAAGCCACTGCCATAATTAGTTTAGCATTTAAATAAATTATTTTAATATTTTTATAAATTAAAAAACATTTAAATAATTGTTTTAGCTGCAATTTTAAATAGTTTAGGGCTTTTAAACACTTTATAAAAATGTTGGTTCACCAGCAATATTAAGGAATGATTATTTGCCACAACTTAATCATTTTAGTTTTCATGTTTGAGAATTTCTATATTTCTCCTATAATTTGAATTTGAATTCAAGTGGAATTGGAAATGAGATATGGAATCAAGGGTGATCAAGCACTGTTTAGCAAAAATGACTAGCTTAATCACTAGGGTTACTGTAGCTAAAAATACAGGGGTGTTACATATTGCTTGTGTGGGATGTTTATGAGTTGAGAAAGAAATTTTATTATACTTGTTGAAAATCATGCAAATCAAGCTAGACGTGCATTCCTAACCTTGTACGATAATAGATTTCAATTATTTTCTGATTGTTGTACGCTATCTTGTCTATACATGCAAAACACTATATGCATTATATTATAGGTGCAATTAGGAAAAAAAATCTATACCTGCAAAAATTGATATGCATTGCATTCAGCGGAGCTGGAACCGTACCCCCGTAGAGTTGCAACTATGAGCCGAAGAAGTTGGGAGCCCACCGAACGGTCGGACGTCTTTTTTTCCTGCAACCATTCACGACATTTGCTGGAACCGGCTTCGAGATTTGCTACAACTGGCATCTCGAATTGTTGGAACTCGGCCACCATGTTTGCAGGAAGCATTGTGCCAGTACAACATTTTTGCTTCAACCAGCCACAACATTTGCTGGAACCGGCACACAAAATTGTTGAAACAGTTTTTTTCTTCTTTTTTCAACGGTGACCATGGTGCCCACGATGGAGTGATGACGTTTGCTTTTTTTCCTGCAACCACACATCACAAAGCTGCGACAAAGCATGGTGCCGTGGTGGAACGGTGGCTTTTTGTACCTAGGTTTCGTGCTACAAGCTACCATCGCTTTAACCATTTGTGGAAAAACTTCAATCTACTATGGAAAAGCTTCATCCTGCTAGAGGAAAAGCTTCATATGTCACAAGGAAAAATCTTCCACCACAGAAGAAAAGCTTCAAGCGAGAGTGGAAAAGTTTCAACCGGAGGGAGGAAAAGCTACAAGCAACAATTGATGAAAAAGCTTTCACATGTGAAAAAACTTCAACCACGGGTGAATGCCGATGGTATGAGCATGACGACGGCGAGAGTTGCATCCGACAACATGGTGGTGCCACGACGGACGCGCTACGACAACGGGGTGCGCGGTAGGTGCTGCAACGTGAGAGACACCCGGACGTCTTTTTGCGTTATTTTTGCTACGCGGGGCGCGACGTCCCATTGGAGCCGGACAACGACCAGTGACGAGGCGGAGGGCAACCAATTGTGATTTGCAGGGGGCGAGGCCTGACCTGCTGCGTGGTTTGCAGCCGGCGGGGGCAGCCCGCGGTGGGTGAGGGAGTCCAGGATTAAGGGGTCCTCGGACAGCCGGACTATATACTTTGGCCGGACTGTTGGACTATGAAAGTACAAGATTGAAGACTTCGTCCCATGTCCGGATGGGACTTTCCTTTGCGTGGAATGCTAGCTTGGATATTCGGATATGTAGATTTCCTTCTCTGTAACCGACTCTCTGTAACCCTAGCCTCCTCCGTGTCTATATAAACCGGAGGGTTTAGTCCGTAGGACAACAACAATCATAATCATAGGCTAGCATCTAGGGTTTAGCCTCTATGATCTCGTGGTAGATCAACTCTTGTAATACTCATATCATCAAGATCAATAAAGCAAGAAGTAGGGTATTAACTCCATCGAGAGGGACCGAACCTGGGTAAAACACCGTGTCCCCTGCCTCTTGTTACCATTAGCCTTAGACGCACAGTTCGGGACCCCCTACCCGAGATTCGCCTGTTTTGACACCGACATTGGTGCTTTCATTGAGAGTTCCGCTGTGTTGTCGTGATAAGGCTTGATGGCTCCCTCAATCATCTTCAACGATGCGGTCCAGGGGGAGGTTTTTCTTCCCAGACAGATCTTCATATTCGGCAGCTTCGTACTATGGGCCAACTCACTTGGCCATCTGGAGAAGATCGATAGCTACGCCCCTGGCCATCAGGTCAGGTTTGGAAGCTTAAACTATACTGCCGACACCCGCGGAGACTTGATCTTCGACGGATTCGAACCCATGACAAGTGCGGCGAACAGTCACGATGGGCATGACTTTGATCTGCCGTCGGGCAGTAATCGGGAAATCGCACCTGCGTTGGCACCGGGAATCAATCCGGAGCAGCGTGCCTTTCGAGGACGGGTGGATGGACCCCGCCATGGAGGCCGCACACTCATCGGCGTCGGAGCCGAACACTGATTGTGAGAGTGGTGTCATCGGACCCTCGGACTCGTCTCTTCCACGAGCAACACCTGGGCAGCACCAATACTCCATGGGTGTTAGAATCATTACTGTGTAATCTAGATTATTGACTCTAGTGCAAGCGGGAGACTGAAGGAAATATGCCCTAGAGGCAGTAATAAAGTTACGATTTATTTCCTTATTTCACGATAAATGTTTATTATTCATGCTAGAATTGTATTAACCAGAAACTTAGTACATGTGTGAATACATAGACAAAACATAGTGTCCCTAGTATGCCTCTACTTGACTAGCTCATTAATCAAAGATGGTTATGTTTCCTAACCATAGACATGTGTTGTCATTTTATCAATGGGACACATCATTAGAAGAATGATGTGATGGACAAGACCCATTCGTTAGCTTAGCATTATGAGCATTACAGTTTCATTACTACTGCTTTCTTCATGACTTATACATGTTCCTCAGACTATGAGATTATGCAACTCGCGAATACCGGAGGAACACCTTGTGTGCTATCAAACGTCACAACGTAACTGGGTGATTATAAAGATTCTCTACAGGTGTCTCCGAAGGTGTTTGTTGGGTTGGCATAGATCGAGATTAGGATTTGTCACTCCTTGTATCGGAGAGGTATCGCTGGGCCTGATGCTCATCACTATAAGCCTTGCAAGCAATGTGACTAATGAGTTAGTTGCGGGATGAAGCATTGTGAAAGAGTAAAGAGACTTGCCGGTAATGAGATTGAACTAGGGATGATGATACCGACGATCGAATATCGGGCAAGTAACATATCGATGACAAAGGGAACACCGTATGTTGTTATGCGGTTTGGCCGATAAAGATCTTCTTAGAATATGTAGGAGCCAGTATGAGCATCCAAGTTCCACTATTGGAGATGTGTCTCGGTCATGTCTACATAGTTCTTAAATCCATAGGGTCCGCACGCTTAACGTTCGATGACAATTTGTATTATGAGTTATGTGTTTTGATGACCGAAGTTTGTTCAGACCCCCGGATGAGATCATGGACATGATGAGGAGTCTCGTAATGGTCAAGACATAAATATTTATATATTGGAAGGCTATATTCGAACATCGGAATGGTTCTGAAGAAGTTCGGGTATTTTCGGGAGTACTGGGAGGTTACCGGAACCGCTGGGGGAGTAGATGGGCCTTAGTGGGCCTTAGTGGGAAAGGAGAGCAGTGCCAGGAGGTGGCGCCCCCCCCCAAGCCCAGTATGAATTGGATAAGGGGTTGGGGGTGCGGCCCCCCTTCTCCCTTCCTTCCCCCTTCTCCTTGAGGTGGAATCCTACTAGGACTTGGAGTCCTAGTAGGACTCCCCGCTCCCGGCGCGCCTAGCAAGGGCCGGCCGGCCTCCCCCTCCCTCCTTTATATACGGGGGCAGGGGCCATCCTAGAACACACCAAGTTTTTCCTTAGACGTGTGCGGTGCCCCCCCTCCACAGTTACACACGTCGATCATATCAACGTAGTGCTGAGTCGAAGCCCTGTGCCGGTAACATCATCATCACCATCGCCACGCCATCGTGCTGGCGGAACTCACCCTCGTCCTCAACTGGATCAAGGGCACGTGAGACGTCATTGAGCTGAACTTGTGTTGAATGCAGAGGTGACGTACATTCAGTACATGGATCGGTTGGATCATGAAGACGTTCGACTACATCAACCGCGTTAACTAAATGCTTCCACTTTCGGTCTATGAGGGTACGTGGACACACTCTCCTGTCTCGTTGCTATGCATCTCCTAGATATATGTTGTGTGATCGTAGGAAGTTTTTTGAAATTACCGTGTTCCCCAACAAAAAGAACCGCTATGAGCTAGAAGAGAATTTTTAGAAAAAGCGTTTTCTAGTGATTGCTTTCATAAAAGTGGTGAAGATCTTAAGATGATTGGTGTTTCTTCTATTGATTCCTTGTTTAGTAAAATTAAGATTGATGATAAAGGGACTGGAGAAGAGTTAACTTTAGCTAGAAGATGTCCCGATAATTCGGAGGGTGAAAATCTTGTTGAGAAATTTGATAAAAGTGGGTTTGAAGAGGTCAAGACTTTAACTAGTGATGTGCCCACTCTTTTGGATTACAAGGACTTTAATTATGATAGTTGCTCTTTGATTGATTGTATTTCTTTGTTGCAATCAATGATAAATTCACCCCATGGTTATGAACAAAATAAAGCTTTTACTAAACATATTGTCGATGCTATATATGATGAAAGCTTTAGAAGAAAAGTTGGAATTAGAAGTTTCAATTCCTAGAAAATTATATGATGAATGGGAACCTACTAAAAATTATAAGTGTTTTGCATTATGTGACTTGGGTGATAGTGTTTCTACAATTTTGAAATCTTTATGTGATGTGCTTGGTCTTACCGATATTGAAGAGTGTTCTCTAAATTTGCACTTGGAGGATTCTACTATTAAAAGTCCGACGAGAAGAATTAATCATGTTCTTATTCTTGCAAATAGGAATGATGTGCCCATAGATTTTATTATTCTTGATATTGATTGCAATCCTTCTTGTCCAATTATTCTTGGTAGACCGTTTTCATGTATATTGATGCCGTGATTGATTTGAAAGAAAGCAATATTAAATTTCAATTCCCACTAAGGAAGGGTATGGAACACTTCCCTAGAACTAGAATTAAGCCACCTTATGAATCAATCATGAGGTCATTGAGGGAGTCCTGGATTAAGGGGCCCTCGGATAGCCGGACTATATGCATATGCTGGACTGTTGGACTATGAAGATACAAGATAGAAGACTTCCTCCCATTTTCGGATGGGACTCTCCTTTGCATGGAAGGCAAGCTTGGCTTTCAGAATATAAAGATTCCTTTCTCTGTAACCGACTCTGTGTAACCCTAGCCCCCTCCGATATCTATATAAACCGGAGGGTTTAGTCCGTAGGACTAGAACAATCATAATCATAGGCTAGCTTCTAGGGTTTATCCTCTACGATCTCGTGGTAGATCAACTCTTGTAATACTCGTATCATCAAGATCAATCAAGCAGGAAGTAGGGTATTACCTCCATCGAGAGGGCCCGAACCTGGGTAAACATTGTGTCCCCCGCCTCCTATTACCATTAGCCTTAGATGCACAGTTCGGGACCCCCTACCCGAGATCCGCCGGTTTTGACACCGACATTGGTGCTTTCCTTGAGAGTTCCACTATGTCTCCACCGTAAGGCTTGATGGCTCCTTCAATCATCTACAACAACACAGTCCAGGGTGAAGTTTTTCTCCCCAGATAGATATTCGTATTCGACAGCTTTGCACTGCGAGCCAACTCACTTGGCCATCTGGAGTAGATCGACAGCTACGACCCTGGCCATCATGTCAGGTTTGGAAGCTTGAACTACACTCCCGATATCCGCAGAGACTTGATCTTCATCGGGTTCGAGCCCGTGACAGCCGCTCCCTGCCGCCACAATGAATATGACCTAAATCTGTCATCAGACTGTGTGTAGGAGATAGCGCCTGTAATCACTCTGGCCCTAGATCCAGAGCAGAGCGCACCATCCAAGGACAGGAAGCTCAACCTCTCCATGGAGGCCGCAGACTCAGCGGCACTAGAGCCGAACACAGATTTGACCTCCAACGAGGCCTATGTCATCGGAACCTTGGACTCGTCTCCGGTCATAGGCTTCGAACCGCGTGTATCCGCACCCCTCGACTGGGCTCCGATCTTAGAGTTCAGCTCCGCGGACATCTTCCAACACTCACCCTTAGGCGATGTGTTAAATTCATTAAAGTCTCTCTCCTTGTCAGGAGATTCTTGGCTGAACTATGTCCGGCTTGAGTGGGAAGCAGACGATGAAGAACTTTGTTACCCACCCACCACCCACTTGATAGCCACTGTCGACGATTTGACCGACATGCTTGACTTCAACTCTGAAGACATCGACACTATGGACGACGATGCCGGAGAAGAACAGGAACCATCGCCCACAGGGCGCTGGACAGCCACCTCTTCATACAACATATACATGGTGGATACACCCAAAGAAGACAATGGCGATAACATAAAGGATCCAGTTGAGGATAAACCTACTGAGAAGCAACCTAAGCACCGACGTCAGCGGCGCCGCTCTAAATCACGCCATGGTAAAAATAGCGATACCGGCACAAGATAAAATAGCACTCTGGACGATGCCGAAGACAACGAAGACCCCGCCAAGCCAAGTTTCGAACAGGCTGAACAGGAAGACGGGCGAGCAAGCCCCGACGAAACCGTGAATGACAACTCGTAGGACAACAATTACATGCCTCTCTGCGAGGACGAGGTGAGCGTCGACGATAAAGAATTTATCCTTCCAGAGGATCCCGTCGAGCTGGAGCATTTTAAGCGCCGGCTTATAGCCATGACAAAGAGCCTGAAGAAGAAGCAGCAGCTTCAAGCTGACCAAGATCTGCTCACAGATAGATGCACTGAGGTCCTGGAAGCCGAGGAATACAGACTCGAACGCCCAACCAAAAGTTACCCGAAGCACAAATTGCTTCCTCAATTCCATGACAAGGTACTGGAGCAAGCACTACCAGCGCATAATGCGGCTGACCGACCACCACGTGGCCAAGATAAAATGGCAATTCAGCCCGAACACCAACCGACACTGCCTCGCCGAACAAATAGAAGCACAACAGCTTGGGGATACACACATGACCTACGGAACGACTTGCAAAATAGAGCAGGACAAACCAGATCGATCTACGGATCGCGGGGGTGCGCCCCAACGTGCAATGACGGCCATCAAGCCGGATATAACAAATACAAACTTGTCCGGGCCGAATACCGCAGACCGTTTCCACCCGAGCTACGTCCCGACGTAGCCCAACACAGAGGCGCCGCACACCCCCTCTACTTCACTGATGAAGTAATGGAGCATGAATTCCCAAAAGGGTTTAAACCAATAAACATTGAATCATATGATGGAACAACAGATCCCGCGGTATGGATTGAGGACTTCCTTCTCCATATACATATGGCCCGCGGGGATGATCTCCGCGCCATCAAGTATCTCCCGCTAAAACTCAAGGGACCAGCTCGGCACTAGTTTAACAGTCTGCCCGAAAACTCCATTGGCAGTTGGGAGAACCTAGAAGATGCATTCCTTGACAACTTCCAAGGCACTTATGTCCGACCTCCGAATGCCAATGACTTAAGTCATATAATCCAACAGCCCGGAGAGTCAGCCAGGAAATTATGGACTCGGTTCTTAACTAAAAAGAACCAAATCATGGACTATCCAGATACCAAAGCACTAGCGGCCTTTAAGCATAACATCCGTGACGAGTGGCTTGCCCGACACCTCGGCCAAGAAAACCCGAAGTCAATGGCAGCCCTCATGACGCTCATGACCCGCTTTTGTGCGGGCGAGGACAACTAGCTAGCTCATAGCAACAACACCTCAAGTAAACCTGGCACTTCTGAAGCCAGAGATAGCAATGGCAAGCCCCGACGCAATAGACACAAGCGTCAAAATAATGGCGATAACAGCGAAGACACAGCGTCAATGCCGGATTCAGTGGCTCCAAGTCCGATCAGCGGAAAAAGCCATTTAAGAGAAACAATCCGGGCCCATCTAGTGTGGACCGCATACTCGATCGTCCGTGTCAAATCCACGGCACCCCTGATAAACGAACCAATCATACCAACAGAGAATGTTGGGTCTTTAAATAGGCTGGCAAGTTAAATGCCGAAAACAAGGAAAAGGGATCGCAAAGCGATGACGACGAGGAGCCACGGCCACAGAACACAGCGGGACAGAAAAGGTTTCCTCCCCAAGTTAAAATAGTGAATATGGTATATGCTACCCATATCGCGAAAAGGAAGCGGAAGCGTGCAGTAAGGGACGTCTACACGATGGAGCCATTCGCCCCAAAATACAACCCGTGGTCCTCCTGTTCGATCACTTTTAATCGAAGGGACCATCTGACTAGTATCCGTCATGGCGGTTCAGCCACACTGGTGCTAAACCCTCTCATTGACGGATTCCACCTCACACGTGTCCTCATGGACGGTGGTAGCAGCCTGAACCTGCTCTATCAGGATAAAGTGTGCAAAATTGGTATTGATCCCTCTAGAATCAAGCCCAGCAAAACCACCTTTAAAGGTGTCATACCAGGTGTAGAGGCCTTCTGTACGGGCTCAATATCACTGGAAGTGGTCTTCGGATCCCTGGATAATTCCCGAAGTGAAGAATTAATCTTCCATATTGTCCCCTTCCGTAGTGGTTATCACGCACTACTCGGACGAACTACATTCTCTAGTTTAAATGCGGTGCCGCACTATGCCTACCTTAAGCTCAAGATGCCCGGACCTCGTGGTGTTATAACAGTCAATGGAAATATGGAGCGCTCCCTCCGTACTGAGGAGCACACCGCGGCCCTTGAAGCAGAAGTACAGAATAGCCTTCTTAGGCAAAACCTCAATTCTGCAATAAAGCCCCCGGACACCGTCAAGTGAGTCCGATCTACTCTGCAACAGGACCGTCTGACTCGTCCGGAGCTTAGCTAGCAATCCGGCCTACGTCCTAGCCCCAACAAAGCGATGAAATTCGTGTCGCCGTACACAATATGCACTTAAAATACCATGGGCATGGACGGAGGCACGGCTAGACCATGGTCCACAATGCGGCTCAACCGCTCTTGGATCCACATACCTTCACGTTTCTCTTTCTTTCAAGTTTTTTGTCTTCTCGAGGCCTTTTCTGATAAACCTTCTCATCGGATCCATAGCGGGACGGATACGCCAAGAAAGCTAGGGGCTCAGACGTACAAGGCAATACCCAGGTGGTCTCTGCTAACGATCGTCATACCTGTTTGAAATACCCGCACGCAACTCGCTCTTTGTCGGGGCATGTTAAATAGCCTTATTTGCTTATTGCACTACTTGTACATTACGCCTTGACGTATTGCTCAAATCACAATGAAAACTAATTTGCAGCATCTGCTCATTACTTAATTTTTTCCTTCTCCATCTATTTTCAATTGCACCCGTACATTCTGGTATGCCTTAATTCACTAGGGGCTTCATTGCACCCTATAACACGGCAAGAAAGTCCGAACACTTTAACAGTATAGTTCGCACCCCGAACTTATAGCATTATATGCATCGGCTCCGAATCATGTTTTTGTTCAATAGTTGGGTTGCCCGGCTCCTGTGCTTGCTACCTTACATTTTGCTATATTGCCCAGGGTAGTAAAGGGAGAACTACTACGATTATGTCCCGGTTCTTCCGGACGAGCACCTCAGTAGAGAAAGCCAAAAACTGACTGTCATGATGCGGCGAGAGCTGGTCAGCTGTTCGAGAGGTTTTCAAATCGTTATAGATTTTTCTGCTTTATGCGAGGAGTTGGTCTTTATCCGATTAGGCGTGTATAGCGCCCCAAGTTCGGCCTTCCGAATACCAGGGGCTACGCCAAAATTTAAAATTATAGAACTCCTATGGCTAAGTGAGGGTGATAAAGCTGTATAGTCTGATTTCCTTGTTCGTTGCGCTAAACACCTCCTTAAAGGGCCAAAAATTTGGATAAAGAATGTTTAGATTTGTCCAGAACAACCCTATACTAGCTACGTGGGGCCAGAAGCCGATGACTCGCCAACTCTCAGATTTCATAAACGGCCGCACAGGAGGTACAATTTTAAATAACAAATCATTATATTACATAAAGACCTTGTTCCATATTAAGAGACAAGATAAAATAATGCTTTCAGGGGATAATGATATCCTTGGCACATTGCTCCGCCACAAGGTGGGATCCCTCCATGACACTGTCATAGTACATCTCGGGCTTGTGATGCTCCTTGCCCACGGGCGGACCCTCGGTCATCAACTTCGTGGCATCCATCTTTACCCAGTGCATCTTGGCGCGGGCGAAAGCCATCCGCGCACCTTCAATGCAGACCGACCGCATGACGGCATCAAGCCGAGGGCAGGCACTGACCAGCCGCTTCATGAGTCTGAAGTAGCTACTAGGCATGGGCTCGGCAGGCCATAGCCGGACTATTAGGTCCTTCATGGCCAGTTAGGCGCCTTGTGCAGCTCGACCAACTGTTTTAGCTGGTCGCTAAAGGGCACCAGATGTTCTGGTCCAAGGTGTTGAGACCAGAACAACTTCTCTGTAGAGCTCCCTTCTTTGGCTCGAAATAACTCTGCAGCATCTGATACGCTGCACGGCAGATCCGCAAATGCTCCTGGAGAACTCCAAATTCGGGTAAGTAAAAGGAATGTTTCATTCTCATACTTGCTTTGCATAATAAAAGCCTTACCCGCCGCGATTTGCTTCGCCGCCTAGATTTTCTGGAGGGTGCTCTGGGCCTCGGCTTGGGCATCTTGCATGCTCTAGCGGGCCTTCGCACGTTTTGGACTCTTGAGTCTTAGAATCACGCTCCAAGGACTTGTACTTTTGGACGGCGTCCTGGAGCTCTTGCTGGACCTCGCTAACCCGGGCCTCCTGCTTATCGCGCGTGGCGCGTTCCTTAGCCGCTTTGTCCTCGGCCTCGGCCAACGCCTTCTTGAGGGCCTCTACTTCGGCCATGGCCCCTAATAAAGTTCATGACACTTTAGTCAGTACAAACTTCTCATCCTTCCTAAATATAAAACACTAGTTAGTGCATACCTTGGTTGTCCTCCAGCCGCTTCTTCACGAGGCCGAGTTCTTCCTCGGCCCGCTCCAGATTCTGCTTCAAGCTGGAGACCTCCATAGTATGAGCGGCAACAGCCAGCAGCGACGTATGCTTATTCACATAGACATGTTATGTTAGACTCCTACAAAAATTATTTTGATCCTCTGTTTGGTTTTTCTTTCTGAACACCGAACAGAGCATCAGGGGCTACTGTCTACAAGGTGATATTATTTTACAACTACATTACTTACCTCAAAGCCTGTTAGAAGGCTAATGCAGGTTTCGGTCAGTCCATTTTTGGCGGATTGGACTTTCTCAATCACCGTACTCATAAGAGCATGGTGTTCTTCCATAATGGAAGCGCCTTGTAGCGCTTCTAGCATTCTATCTGGTGCCTCTGGATGGACAGAAGTCACCGGTGGAGGTGACATTGCCCCCTCGTTCAGGAGAGGCTGCCTGCCTGAATCGGGAGCCACTTGGGTCTCCGGAGCTATATGCGGCTGAGGGTTGAACTGGATGCGGTCCCCATCGTCGGGCTCCGTAGGGGTCTTTCCCCTGTGTGTTCGGCAACCGGGCTTTTATCCTCCGGCATCACCGGAACGGTCTCCCCTTGGCCTGGTATCCTTCGAGACAACACCTCGGTGTTGTCCATGGCCTTGGGGTAGGTGGCCGTCAGAAGGGACCCGCTGTTCATCACCGACGGGTCCAGCAAACCCTCCGAAGAGGAGGATAGCTCGATGTTGGACTGGGCTGGACTGCAGACGCATTGTCTAGCACATTAAAAAACGACAAAGTGAAAAGACCAAATTATTACCGTGTACGGATACTTACAATTTGGCCAGGGGCTTGACCCTGGGCTCCCACTCCCTGCTGCCGTTGGTGGCTGCGGTAGAGTAGTCCGGAAGGCAGATTTTAACCTTCTTGGATGCCTTGGCCTCCCCATGTGTGGAGGCCTTCCTCTTATTTTTCCCCCAGTAGGGGGGGAATGGGTCTTCTCCTCCTCCTCCTCGTCGTCTTTGGCGGAGGAGTGTGTCTCGGCGTCTTCGGACGTCACGTCCAGAGCACCCTTGTGTCAGAGACCATCTCTCGTCCCCTTGGTCGCCTTTTTGGCTTTTTTCTCCGGCACGTCATAAGGCGTCGGAAACAGCATCTTCGTCAGAAGAGACGTTTCTGGATCTACGGGTAGCGGAGCCAGACAATTAATCTACTCTGCTATCGTTACCCATGCCTAAAAGATTGGCATGGAGGCTTATGTTCCTCCCGCAGATATGCCGGTAAAAGGTATACCTTACAAACATAAAATAACTTCCCGGATTAGCCCGGCGTTTTGCGCTAAGCCCGCGATCTTCGGTCGGGGGCGGTGGAACCTCGCTGGCCTTAAAACGCACCTTCCAGATGTCTTCGTGTGTCATATCAAAGAGCTCCAGCAACGTCTGGTGCTTGGTCGGGTTAAACTCCGACAAATTACAAGTCCGGCTCTGGCATGGAAGAATCTGGCGGAAGAGCATAACTGGACCATGTTGACAAGCTTGATTTTCTTGCTTATCATGTACTGGACACATGTATGGAGCCCAGTCACTTCTTCCGCCGAGCCCCAGGCTAAACCCTTCTCTTGCCAGGAGGTGAGCCTTATGGGGACTCCGGATCAGAATTCGGGGGTTGCCGCCCAGTTGGTGTCGTGCGGCTGGGTGATGTAGAACCACCCTGATTGCCACCCCTTTACAGTCTCCACAAAGGAGCCTTCGAGCCAGGTGACATTGGGCATCTTGCCACCATCGCCTCCGCACTCCGCTTGTTGGCCGCTCACCACCTTTGGTTTCACATTGAAGTCCTTCAGCCATAGGCCGAAGTGGGGTGGGATGCGGAGGAAGGCCTCGCACACGACAATAAATGCCGAGATGTTGAGGATGGAATTGGGGGCCAAGTCATGGAAGTCCAGCCTGTAGTAGAACATCAGTCTGCGGACCAATGGGTGGAGGGGGAATCCCAGCCTGCAGATGAAGTGGGAGAGAAACACCACCCTTTCTTGGGGCTCAGGGGTAGGGATGATCTGCCCCTTGGCCGGAAGCCGATGAGTGATGTCTTTGGACAAGTACCCGGCCCCCCGGAGCTTCTTGATGTCCTCCTTCTTGACGAAGGAGGCCATCCACTTGCCTCCAGCTCCGGATCCGGACATGGTTGGAGTGCTTTTTGGGTGGAAGAGATGGGTCCTTGGGTGCTGGAGCTCGAGAATGAATGAGGAGAGAAATAAGAGGGCCTGGGTGAAAGAGGGGAATCCTTATCCCTCTATAAAGGCAGTAAAATTCATGCGCCTCCCCACTCGCCCTAAAGCTCGCTTATTTCCCAAGCGCCGTGCTGATGGCACGGTTGGGTTACCCGTACCCGCATTGATGAGAATCCCGTGATAAGGGGACACGATCTTTGCTTTGACAGACGTGCCAATGAAACCGCACCTCAAAATACGAAGGGGTAGGATAAAAATGGTTCGAATAAAGACCAGGCTGTGGCGTGATGTTACCCTATGAGTTGTAAGCAGATTGGACTCGTGGGATATTATACTCTCTTCAGTGGTATGTGGAATTTGTTTTGTAGAGCCGGAAACGATTCTTATGTTCAAGATCTACTTTGGAGTATTCAGAGAAGGAACCCGCCTTGCAATGTCGAAGACAATCTGCGCGCCGGACTCATCGTCATTGAAGCCTGGTTCAGGATCTACTGAGGGAGTCCTGGATTAAGGGGTCCTCGGACAGCCAGACTATATGCATATGCCGGACTGTTGGACTATGAAGATACAAGATAGAATACTTCCTCCCGTGTCCGGATGGGAATCTCCTTTGCGTGGAAGGCAAGCTTGGCGGTCAGAATATAAAGATTCCTTTCTCTGTAACCGACTCTGTGTAACCCTAGCCCCCTCCGGTATCTATATAAATCGGAGGGTTTAGTCTGTAGGACTAGAACAATCATAATCATAGGCTAGCTTCTAGGGTTTAGCCTCTATGATCTCGTGGTAGATCAACTCTTGTAATACTCGTATCATCAAGATCAATCAAGCAGGAAGTAGGGTATTACCTCCATCGAGAGGGCCCAAACCTGGGTAAACATTGTGTCCCCCGCCTCCTATTACCATTAGCCTTATACGCACAGTTCGGGACCCCCTACTCGAGATCCGCTGGTTTTTTACACCATATGGATCTAGAAACGAAGATGACAACACTTAGACCCGTCGCATTACTCTTAGCTAGGGGCGTAAAACAATAGTGTTGTTGGGAGGCAACCCAACTTGTATCTTTTTGCTTTTTGGTTTTCTTGTTGTTTTCAACAAAATACCCAATTATGCCTCTGTTTAGATGTGTTTTGTGGTTTAAATTAGTGTGTGTGCCAAGCAAAGCCTTCAGGATGATTTGGGTGATAGTTGATTTTATCTTGCTGAAAAACAGAAACTTTTGCGCTTAGAAAAAAATTCCCATTTTTAACAGAAGAGTGATTTTGATTTAATTCTTTTTGCAGAATATTAATATAAAAATTTCCCACGTGGTCCTAATGTTTCAGAATTTTTGAGTTACAGAAGTATACGAAGTTCCCTGATTACTACAGACTGTTCTGTTTTTGATAGATTCCGTTTTCGTTGTGTTATGTGATTGTTTTGATGATTCTATGATTTCCTTTGAAGAGTTTTTTCCATGGAAAAGTTAAAATACAGTAGATATAATACAACAACAAAACATGAATGGGTTTGCAATAGTACTTAAAGTAGTGATTTGGTTTCTTATACTAACGGATCTCATGGAGGTTTTGTTGAGTTTTGTGTGATTGAAGTTTTCAAGTTTGGGTGAGATTGCGATGGATGAAGGAATAAGGATTATTAAAAGGATAAGCTTGGGGATGCCCGAGACACCCCAAGATAATATTCAAGAAGTATCAAGCAACTAAGCTTGGGGATGCTCCAGAGTGGCAGCCCCTCTTTCTTCTAACAACCATCGGTATTTCACTTGGAGCTATATTTTTATTCGTCACATATTATGAGTTTTGCTTTGAGCGTATTGTATTATATGAGTCTTTGATTGTTTTGCTTTGTATTTTAAGTCATCTATCCTTGCTGGACACACCTAGTTGAGGGAGCCAAAATTATGCTATAACTTGTTAGAATTGTCTCTACGCTTCACTTAAATCTTGATGAGCTATGGAATTCCTCTAGTGCTTCACATATATCTTTTTGAGCACGGTGTGCTTTGCTATTTTTGAAGAAATGCTCTCATGCTTCACTTAGATTTATTGGAGAGTTAGTAAAAAATTTAAGAAATTCTCTTTTGCTTCACTTAAATTATTTTGAGAGAAGAAAAATTTTATGCTCATATTCTTCACTTAAATTTGTTTGAGCTATCTAAAGCAACATATGAAATTAGTCCCAAAGTGATAGATATTCAAGAGGGATATAATAAAAACTTTCGTGAAGATCATTGGAAAAAATAAACTTGATTTTTTGTAATAGTTTTGAGATATGATGATAGTGATATGTGAGTCATGTTGATGAATAACTATGCTTTAGTAAGAATATTGGTGTTAAGGTTTGTGATTCCCTATGCAAGCACGAAAGTCAATAGTTATGCAATAAAATTACATCCTACTTATGGTGCATTATTCGGTGTTATTTATGCTTAATGCTCGCTTATGAGATTTTTCTTTTCATGGTTGGATGCTTCCCAATCTTTTGCTAGCCTTCATTTGCACTAAGTATGATCACTACTTGTGCATCCAAAATCCTTTAAACCAATTTTTGCCATATGAGTCCATTATACCTACCTATATGGGGTATTTCCATGCCGTTCTAAGCAAATTTGTATGTGCCATCTCAAATTTTAAAATAAATTTATCTTTCGTGTGCTCGTACAGCGCATGAAACGGTAGGGGGTGGCTGATATATTTCCATGCTAGATATGTTATTCTCAAGATGATTTTTTATTCACTTGTCATTGCACGAGAGTATGGCAAAGGTATTAGGGTGGCCCAGTCCCGAAATGAAAAATGAATTTACTTTATGTTGTCAAATAATAAATTCCTTAGAAAGTGTTTGTATGGAGGGCACCCGTGGATACAGTTAGCCATGGAAAGTGAAAGTATGATGGAAAAAGGATTAAAGTTTATTTTCTGTTTGGGAACTGCCTATGATATATCTAGCATGGAAAGTACTGGGAACTAATCGATCATTTTCGTTGACAGTAAAAGCATGCCACCCAAAATGTTTTATCTCTATCTTTTTTTCTTTGAGCTCTGACTCATCTAAAAATCCCTACTTCCCTCTGTGAAGGGCCTTTCTTTTACTTTATGCAATTTTTATTTTACTTGAGTCTCCATCTTCTCTTATAAAGCACCAACGAAGAGGCACTATGATCGTACTTGAGCATTGGTTGTAGCTAATATGCGAGTGTGTTTCATGAATGGATCAATGATCGAGCATTATGGGCTAGGGATAACTTGCTTTAGTGTTGATATTTTGAGAGAAATGGTTGCTTGTTGATTTGCTTGAGTATTAAAGTCTTCATGTCAAAACTAGACTATTGCTTTGAACCATATAAAAGTCCAAATGTCCATGCTACAAAGAAAAGAATATGCGATGAACATGTTAGGCAGCATTCCACATCAAAAATTCTGTTTTTATGATTTACCTACTCGAGGACGAGCAGGAATTAAGCTTGGGGGTGCTGATACGTCTCCAATGTATCTATAATTTTTATTGTTTTGTGCTGTTATATTATCATTCTTGGATGTTTTACAATCATTTTATAGCAACTTTATATCATTTTTTGGGACTAACCTATTGACATTGTGCCAAGTGCCAGTTGTTCTTTTCTGCTTGTTTTTTACAACACAGGAAATCAATACCAAACAAAGTCCAAACGCAGCGAAACTTTTTGTGGATTTTTTTTGGACCAAAAGACATCTAGTGGGCCAAAGAAGTACTGAAGAGGGGGCCCGAGGTGAGCACTAGACACCTGGGCGCCTGGAGGCCCAGACGCACCCTGGTGGGTTGTGCTCACCTCGGTGACCTCCCGCACCGCCTCTTTGCTCTATAAATACCTCAATATTCTAGAAACCCTAGGGGAGTAGACGAAAATCAATTCCAGCTTCCTCAAGTTCCAGAACAACTAGATCCAATCTAAAAACCATCACGGAGGGGTTCATCATCCTCATTGGTGCCTCTCCGATGATGCGTGAGTAGTTCATTGTAGACCTTTCGGTCCGTAGTTAGTAGCTAGATGGCTTCCTCTCTCTCTCTTGGTTCTCAATACAATGGTCTCTTGGAGATCTATTTGATGTAACTCTTTTTCCAGTGTGTTTGTTGGGATCCGATGATGTCACGCCCAATATGCGATCATATCCGAGAGGAACTCGAAGGTCCCACCAAGGATAAAGCCTCATATTGAAATGCTTTTGCAAGGTGGATATCATTACATCGTACCATTACATAATAGATGGGGATATATAAAAAACGCATACAATGCCACAAGAATACAACAACATCAAACATAAGAGCAACATCCGACTACGGATGCAACACAACCAAGAACTCGAACGACATCCACCCTGCTAGCCCAGGCTGCCGACCAGGAACCTATCCCCTGAATGATGAAGAAGCAGAAGAAGAACCCAGGCTCTCACATCAGATCATCACATTACCTGTACCTGCAATTGTTGTTGTAGTAATCTGTGAGCCATGAGGACTCAGCAATCCCATTACCATGGGTATCAAGACTAGCTAAGCTTAACGGGTGTGGAATGGATAAGTGGTGAGGTTGCAGCAAGCGACTAAGCAATGTATGCTGACTAACTTACGAGTACAAGAATAAGATGAGAAGCTACACAAATGGTCGCAAACTAGCAATGATCAAGAAGTGATCCTGAACTACTTACATCCAAACATAACCCCACCGTGTTCTCTTCTCGACCCACTCGAAAAGAGTATGTCACAGTTACGCGTGCGGTTGGTGTATTTTAATTCTAATCTGGTGTCAAGTTCTCTACAACCAAATATTAAAAAATCCCATCTACCACATAACCGCGGACATGGCTCTCGAAAGTTTAAACCCTGCAGGGGTATCCCAACTTAGCCCATGACAAGCTCATGATCCGCGGAGACAATCCTCCATCGCGGGACATCTGATCAGACTCGGGATCCCGGTGCACAAGGCATTTTGATAATGGGAAAAAAACCAGCAAGACCACCTGATGCGTAGATACCTTGATAGGAGCCGCGCGTATCTCGTTCTTAGGACAATACGGTCTATGTGAAGTGGATGGTAGCCAAAATAACATCGAGTTGCATTCAATCCCAGGACCTCCTAGAGAGAGAGGATCAGAGAGCTGACCAGTGCGTTGCTGCTGCATGTTCGTTCAAAATAAGGGTGTGACTGAACTTGAAATGAATCAAAGGCTAGGCCTTCTTCTTTGTATAACACACACGAACTGGGCGACGCTGCCGGTGAGCAAGACGTCAACCGTCACGACCACGGGCCGACAACGGGGGTGTGGAAATAGGAGGGGAGTACACTGCAAGATGCGCGCGTGCATGCGGGGCTTGTTCGGATGTTGTTGGCATGCGTGTGCTCGGGCATGAGCAACAACTCGACTTGGTGTGGTGAGGTACGGCAAGCAAGAAGCTGGGTAGGCCATGCTACTTGCCCGCAAGCTGTAGAGGAGGCGGTGCGTGTGTGGGTGCTGCACGGGCGGCGTGGTACGGACGAAAGTGGTGTGCAGCAAGGTGCACGAGCTTGAGCGCGAGGTCGCGACCATGGCGGCCGAAACCGGAGATGTGCGGAATGTTGGCTATGCAGGCTACCGATAATAGAGAGGGGGATGGGGATGATTGGAGCTTCACCGTGGGGGTGTTGCTGGAGTCGTACGAGGTCGAGGCTGACCGGACACGTCACACGACATGCTAAATAGGGCACTCGGGCAATCTCCGGCCATCAAATCACCGAGGATGTCGACGTGGAGGCTCTCGATGTGCGTCGTACAGTAGGAGGACGAAGCTCTTGTGGAGATGGGCTGACCGTGCACTGCGGGCTGCAGTGAACAGGTAAGATAGGTGGGCTACATTGGGCTTCTCTCTCTCCCTCAATTTTCCCTTCTCCCATTTTCTTCAGACATAAACTTGGAGGAAAAGAAAGAAAGGGTTAGACAAGAAATTTGATAGAGACAAAAAAATATCTAGAGTCCTGGAAATATGCACAATTTGAATAAACTAGTTTGGACATTTTTAAGGATATAAAAATAATTCAAGTTAAATTTAAACTTGAGCCATTTTCTAACCCAACCAAAACAAGTTCAAAGGAGCTGAAATTCGGCAGAGAGGTTGAAGGCATGGTTGAGAATTTGTAGGAAAAGAATGAACATTGTTTGGGAAAAAACAATGTCACTTACATCAATGGGTGAAATATGAAGAAAGGAAGAAGTGAAATTGTTTGCACTTGAGAAGGGACTTGAAGAAAAGATGAAGAAGCACACAACCATAGGAGGAGGTAAACAAGATGGAGAGCACAACCAACACATCGAAATGAAGAATACAACCCACATGGTGATCATGATGCAAGAAGGATAAGAGGCATATCAAAACATATAGCATATAACAAAGTGAGATGACCATGGAAACAACAAGGATGGTGCAATGCAATATAACCAATGATGAACTAGATGCAATAAGCAAAATATGACAATGACACTCATCATGATCATGGCAACAAACAACTGAAACACATGACGACAATGAAAAAATAAATGGAAGGTAACTCGAGCATTGGGCTCAGGGCGTCACAGATGAACTTTGAGTTTATGATCAGATATATATTTTTATCCATGAAAGTTATTTGAAATTTTTTATCTCTTATATGCATGATTACTTATAGCCTCGTATTTCTTCTTCAAATCTTTGGTTTAGTTAGGCCAACTAGATCGATTTTTCTTGCCATGGGAAGAGGTGCTTTGTGATGGGTTCGATCTTACACTGCTTGATCCTAGTGACTGGAAAGGAACCGACACGTATGTATCGTTGCTATTAAGGATAACAAGATGAGGTCTATTTCAACATAAATAGATCTTGTCTACATCATGTCATCATTCTTATTGCATTACTCCGGTCTTTCATGAACTTAATACACTAGATGCATGCTGGATAGCGGTCGATGTGTGGAGTAATAGTTGTAGATGCAGGCAGGAGTCCGTCTACTAATCTTGGACGTGATGCCTATTGCTACCTCTTGAGCTTGTGTTGGTTTTCCCTTGAAGAGGAAAGGGTGATGCAGCACGGTAGCCTAAGTATTTCCCTCAATTCTGAGAACCAAGGTATCAATCCAGTAGGAGATAATGCACAAGTCACCGAGTACCTGCACAAAAAATCAACAACTTGCACCCAATGCAATAAACGGGTTGTCAATCCCTTCACGGTCACTTGCAAAAGTGAGATCTGATAAAGATAGATAAACGGTAAAGTAAATATTTTTGGCATTTTCTGGTTTATAGATTGGAAAGTAAAGATTGCAAAATAATATATCATAAACTAGCAAGATGTAAAAAAGATTCAATATAATGGAAAAGAGACCCTACTCCACCCGACAATGTGGACCCACATCCGTTGCCTAACAATAATATTGCTTTTCCAAGCTTCCACCATAACCCGCAGGCTGATCCTCGGGATGACATGGAAGCAGATGGTGGGCAGTAGGCAATGCAGCCTCCTGCTGCTAACAATGCAATTGCAGAGGAGGACAAACTAGAATCTGGCATTTCGCCGTCCGCCACGTCTTTGCCGTCGGCCAGCTGACGGCAAAGAGGCTCTTTGCCGTCTGCCCTAGCCGTGCCCCGTCGCCCCGCCACGCCCCGTCGGCCCGCCGCCCCGCCGTGCCCCGTCGCCGGAGTGTCCTGCGCGGGGCCGCCCCGGTGCCGGACTCCTCCCCGAGGTGCCTGCACTGCCCCGCCCCACTGCCCTCCTCCTCCCCGCGACCCCTGTGCCGCCCCACCCCACGGCCGACCTCGCCGGAGCAAGAGGTAATTTTTTTCCTGTCTTTTTGTTCTCTATTTTCTTGATTTGTTTTAGGTTAGTGCTAGGTTTAATTAGGTGTAGTTTGAGTTTTTAGGTTTAGGTTAGTGCTAGGTTTAGGTGTAGTTTTGAGTTTTTAGGTTTAGGTTAGTGCTAGGTTTAGGTGTAGTTTTTTCCTGTTTTGTTTTAGGTTAGTGCTAGGTTTAAGAAGAAGAAGAAGAAGAAGAAGAAGAAGAAGAAGAAGAAGAAGAAGAAGAAGAATAAGAGGGTTACTCGGTGTCGATGATACCCTAAATAGCAAGTATCGTCAGTGTGAGGTACATGTGGCCATCAGCATCGAATACTACATCCACGTCCCACAAGTGACACAGGGGTCCTACGTCCAGCAGCAACAGTTCTCGGTGTCGATGACGGTCGAACACCATTGCAAAAGTCTACAAATTGTCGTGTCTCTGCTATCGGCAAAGGAGGTGTCGAGTACTATGGAAGAGTTGAAGCAATTTATGAACTTCAATTCTATGGTGAAAACTCACCAAACGTCATAGTCATCAGATGTTATTGGTTCCAGCCCAGGGTGTGGCGACCGGGTTTCCGGGTATTAATTCCCAGAAAATGGCCCTTGTGCTCATCAGCCCCAGGATTACTGTTAGTTGATGAGGCACCAACTTGATACAAAAATTCCAAGCAAAACACAAAATATGTAGTACAAGAGCATTCTGGTCTGTGAGTACAACTAATGGTTTCTAGTGGTTGATGGCGGAAGCGGGTTGGGAAACATTAGTGTCTATGGGACTCCATTTCCCACAGGAACAGCTGACCAGGTTAACTCGTATCTTCGCGAGGCTCCTATCACCGTTGCTTAGGTTCCGGGGCTGTCATCACGGTCGCTCCTCTCCGCGCAAGAAATCTGGCCAAGACAATAGCCAGGGACAAGCCAGTGAGTACTTTGAATGTACTCGCAAATATTATGAACACGGGTATAATATAACAACGATGTTCTGAAATATTTTATGCTCACGACGTCAGTCACAAAAGATAATAAAAACTCTGATGCATGCAAGCAGGTTATTTACCAATATGCAATAACATATTAATAATAAAATGCACTGATCGGGTGTCTGAAGCGACGCCTTGAAAGGTTAGTAACAAAGAGAAATGCCTCAGTCGGGCGTCTGAGCGACACCCCATAAAGGGCTTATGAAGAAAATAAATAACAACATGCCACAGTCGGGCATCTGAGTGACACCGCATAAAGGGCTTATAAAGAAAATAAATAACAACATGCCACAGTCGGGCGTCTGAGCGACACCACATAAAGGGCTTATAAACAAAATAAATAACAACATGCCACAGTCGGGCGTCTGAGCGACACCACATAAAGGGCTTATAAAGAAAATAAATAACAACATGCCACAGTCGGGCGTCTGAGCGACACCACATAAAGGGACTATAAAGAAAATAAATAACAACATGCCACAGTCGGGCGTCTGAGCAACACCACATAAAGGGCTTATAAAGAAAATAAATAACAACATGCCACAGTCGGACGTCTGAGCGACACCACATAAGGGGCTTATAAAGAAAATAAATAAAGTGAATATCCAGGAGGTAAAACCATCCCAGGGATACTCAATATTCCAAATAATATAAAGGGGTTAGTCCATAATAAAAGAATAATCATAATCATCATAAGTCACAAGGCACAATCCATGTTCTGGTTTAACAGTTTTTCCTCCGAAGACCGACACTAAGACCGACACTTGACCCATCCCAGACTGTAGTCCTTAACCATGGACACGGCTATTTGAATAGGTTTAATCTCTGCAGAGGGAGTACTCTTTACCCACGAGTAACGGATTCCTTTAGTCCATCGGGACTAATTCCGACTACGGTCTTTTAAATGAAAATGCACCTGACTTGCACACACTAGCTTAACTCACTGGTGTCTGGAATCACCCACGATACTCGTTAAGCAAAACTCTAAGTGGGGAGGCTACAACCTCGATTAGCATGGGATCACAAAATTTATACCGCGCGCAAACTGGGGAAGCTAGCCCCTCGGCTACAACCGAAACACCCATGCCCCCTCACCGGATGACTGGCTTTAATCCATGGCCGTGGTACCCTCATCCCGGCCTCTCTGTACGGTGTGTGCTAGAAAGGGGTTGACAAATTACTGAACCATACTCTACTTTTTGTAGAGATGAGTGGTAGTACGAAACAAGTATGGGGGTTACTGGAACAAGACTCGATCTATGGTCGACTCAAGAGGTTTAAGTATTCCCTGCAAGATTAGTATAACGAGTATATTTCATCCAACAGACAGAATCACCACTTATCATACCCTTTATGCCATGCCGGACACACTCGTCTGGACGAGAAACTAGGGACAAGCTCGGGTCTACCAAAGACAAAGACTTTCCCGTTATTCTTCCGGTAGGCACGAAAGGCATTCGAGGATGATCACTATCACAAGCCTGTCCATTTCCAACAGCAAGGAAATTTCCAATGCACATTCATGCAAATGATCACATCACCACATAAAATAACCAGTTCTACGTATTGAGGTGGTGTCATGATTGTGTCAAACAATGCATGCAAAATATTATGCCAGGGTTCAGAATGCTTGCCTTCAAGGTGTGGAAAGGCAGGGTGCACTCCAAAACTTTTGAAAGTTTTCTTCTCTCTCTCCAAAGTCTTTGAGATTTACGTCTTCACTTAACCCACGTGGACTGGGGCGGGGTCAATGACAGTGGGTCCAGGGGGCCCACTGGTTAGGTTTGACCAGTCCATCTCTCCCTCCTCTTCCTCTGCCCAGACGGAGGCGAGGCGACGGTGATCAACGCCGGCGAATGGCTGCTCCCCGCGGGCTCCAGAGAGTCGGGATGGATCCGCAAGACCGGGGCGGTCCTCCCGGTGGTCGTTGGGTCGGCGGGGGTGGAGGGAGTCCCCGACGGTGAGTTTCGTGGCGGAGGAGACTTCGGGAGAAAAGTGGTTTTGGGGCTGTGGTGGTTCCTGATCGAAATCGAGCAGGGGGAAGGGTTCACAGGAGGAAGAGAGAGCTTCTGGTGGAGAGAGTGGAGAGGGGGAGGCTCTAGTGGTGCCGGAATGGCCGGGGCGGTGGCGGCGGCAGGAGTTGCCGGAGAGGAAGAAGACGACTCCCCTGGTCTTCCTACTGCTATGGGTGGGTCGGTGAGGGAGTGAGAGAGGCTTTGTGAGGCCTGGACGAGCTCGGGTGCTTCTTATATAGAGTGGCCATGGCGGTTCCGCGGCCGAGGATAAGGTCGCCGGCGAACCGACGTTCTGTAGCTTGCAGGGTGACATGGAGGCGACGAGAGCTAGCCGACGAGCGAGGGGATAAGCTTGCGCGGCTCCCAGGGGCAGGTGGCGAGCCGGGGTGGCTCGGGCGGCGCCGACTGGGCAGAGGCGCACTGCGGACGCCGGCGTGCTGCCAAGAGTGCCCTGACAGCGGCGCTGTAGAGTGCCAGGGCGGTTTGGGGTTTCCTGGTGAGAAGGGGAGTGTGTGGCACGGCTCTGTGGTGTGGGCAAAACCGGGGACGCGACGTGGCGGCTCGGGCGCGACACGTGCAAAACGCGCGCTCTGCTCGCGCCCAGAGCATGCACGGAACATGCTCGACGAAATGCCAGGGCATGCTAGATGTCTCGGGTGAGGCTGGCAATCAGCTGACCTAGGTTAGGAGTAGCTAGGAGTCTATTGGACATGGTGGTTAGGTCAGGTGGCCAAGTTCACAATGCAAACAAACACTCATGCCAATACTGTCCATGCACTCCAGGTGTTTGACAAAATGCCAGAGGCACCTAGGCTTTTCTTGGAGTGGTCAAATCTTCCAGAGTGGGGTCTCTTTAGATGAAAGAGAGGGTGGTGAGGTTAGTTTGTAAAAAGAACAAACTTGTTAGTGCAAGTTTTGCAAAACTTCAGTTCTGGACAGAAAGAAAAGGGCATGATTGCATGTACTAGAATTGCTCCAATGAGTCCAACCTCTTGAACTTAAGGTTCTAGCAGGAAGGGCTACAAGTAGGAAAAGGAATCACAGCAAAAGGAGCAAGCTAAAATATAGCTGTAGTACAATCCATCCAGTTGGACCAGAATGAAGATGAGGATGGTCCACTCAATTTTTCCAAAGAACAACACTAGGTTATTGCAAAAAGTTGATTAGTATACTCCTGTTGACATCCCAAAATTTTGGTAGAAGTTTTAGGGAAATATTTAAATAGGTTGTAGTGCAAAACTGCCCTCTGGACCAGATTTGAAAACTTGGTGTAGAACTCAAAATATCCAAGTAATGAAATATATTTTTGCATAAAAGTATTTTATAAACATCACATGACCTCTCTAAATTTTGGTGGATTTTTTAAAAGAATTTATCAAAGGGTTGCAGTGTAAAAAGGCCTTGAAGCTTAGAAAAATCATTTTTCAATAAATAAGGCACCAGGGGAAAATAATTATGCAAATAATCCCACTGATAAAAGAATTGTTTTATTTGAGAGGGAAAAATAAGTCCAACAATAATTGAAGAGATCTCACTTGGGGTAAAACTCCATAACAATAAAGAAAAGAGTCGTTCTGAAATCAGAAGAAAATACAAAAAATAAAGGTTTTAGTTTCTAGGCAAAATTTTAATTAATAAAACAAGGTTAAAATTTTGGGGTGTCACAACACTACCCCCCTTAAGAAAAATCTCGTCCTCGAGATTTGCTAGGAGCTGTTTTGGAAAAACAAGTACTCCACGGTTACGTGTTCGAGCGGTAGTGAGTCTGCTGTCATGGTGCTTGTGAAATAAAGTAATCCACGGCGTGAGAAGATATACGATGCAGCAGCTCAGGGAAAAGAAATCTCACTCCATGATTTTTCGCGAGAGAAAAATAATATAATAGAGTCAAACCGCAATAGAACTACTCACATTAATAGAAACTAAATAATTTACTCGCCGCGCAAACTCGGGGTACCACGCATAAGTTACAACACATAAGTAAAAGTTGCAAGAATAAACATAGCAGCGACGTCTATAATGCAAACGGCAACTGGACGGGGTCCTGAGAAAACGTCTCTGGTACTTGGATGCACTCCTCTTCTATCGGGGAAAGCGGATTGATGAGCCGATGAATGTGTCTCTCTTGGTCGGGCCTCAGTGGTCGCCGATGGCGATCTGAGGATTCAAGTCAGCGAGACTCTGGAGATATCCCATTACTCGCTGGGTCAAACGTTCTTGAGCGATGACGTACTGGACCAGGTTGGCCAGCACTGTGTCTCTCTCAAATCGTCCACCAGGAAAAGATGTTACTCCTCCGGGTGCTGCACGGCTCGGAAGGTAATAATACCCTCGTTCGCTGGCATAGGGTACCGCGAATCGAAGGCAAGTGAGTGCTTCGTAAGCAGCAGCTTCTATGGCCATATGTGGGGTCGGCATAGATCTCCCCACGAAGGAAACTTCCATTGGGTCTTTGTTGGAGTCCACGGGAGGGATGTGTACTGCTGCCCAATATTTCGAGGTGGAAGGTATGATTCTCGATTTGAACAGCTCGTATTGGGGTGGCTGGGTAGAACCCATGGTACTGCAGGTAAAGTCCCACAATATTTTGACAAAGCTACCTGGGTTTGCATCTAGGGTTCTCAGATAGATACTAGGGCTCGGCATGGTAAGAAATGGTTGTGAGGGTGGTGCACGAGGTGGCCTTTTTATAGCACTGGAGCCGGGTCATTTTACCGTGGTGAAAGGTAATAAATTTGCCAGCTTAGCTCCAAGGGTCGAGGTCAAAGCCACAGACACATACCTCACTAAAGTGATGTATCACTGTGGGGTTGTCGGGGTGGTCTTGGTAGCTGTGCTCGGAAAAAAATGCAATTGCGTGCTGACATAATTATGCAAAGGCTACTATTAAAACAGAGGCACAACAACAGGCTGCGTTAATTCAGAAGGTCACACGATTATAAGGCGAGGATACACTGAGACTTGGCACTACTTGGTGACTTAGTCTACATCGTTAATATCCAACCGGGCGTGCCTTGTGGATGTCGAGGTTTCTCCACAGGTCTCACCGTTGGAATTAGCCGGAGATGGTGGAGGAACTGCAGGGTCGGGGTAGCGATGATGACCATCACGGGGATTGTTGGCCACAATCCCGTTGGAGTGTGCTCCCAAAAGGCGACGAAGCACTTCTGGGGTCATCAAAGCATCTTGGTTGATGGCTGGGGCTGATCTCAAGGTCTCGATTGGTTGTCCGAACAGTACGACTGGGTTGTCAGCGTCGGGCTCGTCTTCTCCTCTCGCTGGGGCTCGACGAACCAGCTCTCCACGAGCTGCGATCAGATCAATGGTGATTTGATCGAACATATCCTCTAGTGCACTTACATAGTGCACCAGATGTAATAAAGCAGGATCCGTCTCGTGATCTCTGTTGGCAACTTGGGGTGGTCTACCATATCCGTCACGGCTGGGGTAGTAGTAGAACGAGCGACAGTTAACTCTGGGCGACAAATGCCGGAGTTGAACTATAGCTTCTCGAGCGGCTAGTTGGATGGCTTGTGGCTCAAAGGAAGTTGTCCTTCCGGTGAACCTGTAGGGGCGTTCTGGAGATAGACCCCTACGTAGATGTGCACAGTGGCCCAGAATTGATGTCCTTCACCACTCATGGACCCTTGGTACAAAACATATTCTGTGGGCTCTTCTAACGCATAGGCACGACGGGTGAGGTTTGCGAGTATGGTCACAAAACCTCCAAGGTTGGTTGCTGTGGTCTCATTGTGCACGACGGGGCCAGGCATTATGGCTAGGTTTGGGGTAGAGGCTGTGCTGTGCTGGGTTGAGGCTAGCGTGCCCTTTTTATAGTAAAAAGGGAACGGAGTCTTCCTTCGCACGCTTGCGAATAAGACATTATAGGCATCGGTCACTGGCGCGTGATCGACAGGCCAGGTTGATAGGTTGGGCACCGACTGCCAAAAGTGTCGGGGTCACTGTGTGGCTATCTTGCACGAGAAGCTTGGCTGGGTTTTGGTTAAGGTCTGGTGGTTTGACTTACCTAGGTTATTTTTCGACCTGGCTAAGATAGGATTAGCCAATGGTCAGCCTGGCTCTGATACCAAGTTTGTGGCGACCGGTTTTCCGGGTATTAATTCCCAGAAAATGGCCCTTGTGCTCATCAGCCCCAGGATTACTGTTAGCTGATGAGGCACCAACTTGATACAGAAATTCCAAGCAAAACACAAAATATGTAGTACAAGACCATTCTGGTCTGTGAGTACAACAAATGGTTTCTAGTGGTTGATGGCGGAAGCGGGTTGGGAATCATCAGTGTCTATGGGACTCCATTTCCCACAGGAACAGCTGACCAGGTTAACTCCTATCTTCGCGAGGCTGCTATCACCGTTGCTTAGGTTCCAGGGCTGTCATCACGGTCGCTCCTCTCCGCGCAAGAAATCTGGCCAAGACAATAGCCAGGGACAAGCATGTGAGTACTTTGAATGTACTCGCAAACATTATGAACACGGGTATAATATAACAACGATGTTCTGAAATATTTTATGCTCACGACGTCAGTCACCAAAGATAATAAAAACTCTGATGCATCCAAGCAGGTTATTTATCAATATGCAATAACATATTAATAATAAAATGCACCGATCGGGTGTCTGAAGCGACGCCTCAAAAGGTTAGTAACAAAGAGAAATGCCTCAGTCGGGAGTCTGAGCGACACCACATAAAGGGCTTATAAAGAAAATAAATAACAACATGCCACAGTCGGGCGTCTGAGCGACACCGCATAAAGGGCTTATAAAGAAAATAAATAACAACATGCCACAGTCGGGCGTCTGAGCGACACCACATAAAGGGCTTATAAAGAAAATAAGTAACAACATGCCACAGTCGGGCATCTGAGCGATACCACATAAAGGGCTTATAAAGAAAATAAATAAAGTGAATATCCAGGAGGTAAAACCATCCCAGGGATACTCAATATTCCAAATAATATAAAGGGGTTAGTCCATAATAAAAGCATAATCATAATCATCATAAGTCACAAGGCACAATCCATGTTCTGGTTTAACAGTTTCTCCTCCAAAGACCGACACTTAGACCGACGCTTGACCCATCCTAGACTGTAGTCCTTAACCATGGACACAGCTATTCGAATAGGTTTAATCTCTGCAGAGGGTGTAATCTTTACCCACGAGTAACGGATTCCTTTAGTCCAACGGGACTAATTCCGTCTACGGTCTTTTAAATGAAAACGCACCTGACTTGCACACACCAGCTTAACTCACCGGTGTCTGGAATCACCCACGACACTCGTTAAGCAAAACTCTAAGTGGGGAGGCTACAACCTCGATTAGCATGGGATCACAAAATTTATACCGCGTGCAAACTGGGGAAGCTACCCCCTCGGCTACAACCGAAACACCCATGCCCCCTGACCGGATGACTGGCTTTAATCCATGGCCGTGGTACCCTCATCCCGGCCTCTCTGTACGATGTGTGCTAGAAAGGGGTTGACAAATTACTGAACCATACTCTACTTGTTGTAGATATGAGAGGTAGTACGAAACAAGTATGTGGGTTACTGAAACAAGACTCGATCTATGGTCGACTCAGGAGGTTTAAGTATTCCCTGCAAGATTAGCATAACGAGTATATTTCATCCAACAGACAGAATCACCACTTATCATACCCTTCATGCCATGCCGGACACACTCGTCTCGACGAGAAACTAGGGACAAGCTCGGGTCTACCCAAGACAGAGACTTTCCCGTTATTCTTCCGGTAGGCACGAAAGGCATTCGAGGATGATCACTATCACAAGCCTGTCCATTTCCAACAGCAAGGAAATTTCCAATGCGCATTCATGCAAATGATCACATCACCACATAAAATAACGAGTTCTATGTATTGAGGTGGTGTCATGATCGTGTCAAACAATGCATGCAAAATATTATGCCAGGGTTCAGAATGCTTGCCTTCAAGGTGTGGAAAGGCAGGGTGTACTCCAAAACTTTTGAAAGTTTTCTTCTCTCTCTCCAAAGTCTTTGAGATTTACGTCTTCACTTAACCCATGTGGACTGGGGCGGGGTCACTGACAGTGGGTCCAGGGGGCCCACTGGTCAGGTTTGACCAGTCCATCTCTCCCTCCTCTTCCTCTTCCCGGATGGAGGCGAGGCGACGGCGATCAACGCCGGTGAATGGCTGCTCCCCGCGGGCTCCAGAGAGTCGAGATGGATCCGCAAGACCGGGGCGGTCCTCCCGGTGGTCGTTGGGTCGGCGGGGGTGGAGGGAGTCGCCGACGGTGAGTTTCGTGGCGGAGGAGACTTCGGGAGCAAAGTGGTTTTGGGGCTGCGGTGGTTCTCGATCGAAATCGAGCAGGGGGAAGGGTTCACGGGAGGAAGAGAGAGCTTCTCGTGGAGAGATTGGAGAGGGGGAGGCTCTGGTGGTGCCGGAATGGCCAGGGCGGGGGCGGCGGCAGGAGTTGCCGGAGAGGAAGAAGACGACTCCCCTGGTCTTCCTACTGCTATGGGTGGGTCGGTGAGGGAGTGAGAGAGGCTTCGTGAGGCCTGGACGAGCTCGGGTGCTTCTTATATAGCGTGGCCATGGCGGTTTCGCGGCTGAGGATAAGGTCGTCGGTGAACCGACGTTCTGTAGCTTGTAGGGTGACTTGGAGGCGACGAGAGCTAGCCAACGAGCGAGGGGATAAGCTGGCGCGGCTCCCAGGGGCAGGTGGCGAGCCGGGGTGGCTCGGGCGGTGCCGGCCGGGCAGAGGCGCACTGCGGACGCCGGCATGCCGCCAAGAGTGCCCTGACGGCGGCGCTGTAGAGTGCCAGGGTGGTTTGGGGTTTTCTGGTGAGAAGGGGAGTGCATGGCGCGGCTCTGTGGTGTGGGCAAAACCGGGGGCGCGACGTGGCGGCTCGGGGCGGCACGTGCAAAACGCATGCTCTGCTCGCGCCCAGAGCACGCACGGAACATGCTCGACGAAATGCCAGGGCGTGCTAGAGGTCTCGGGTGAGGCTGGCAATCAGCAGACCTAGGTTACGAGTAGCGAGGAGTCTATTGGACATGGTGGTTAGGTCAGGTGGCCAAGTTCACAATGCAAACAAGCACTCATGCCAATACTGTCCATGCACTCCAGGTGTTTGACAAAATGCCACAGGCACCTAGGCTTTTCTTGGAGTGGTCAAATCTTCCAGAGTGGGGTCTCTTTAGATGCAAGAGAGGGTGGTGAGGTTAGTTTGTAGAAAGAACAAACTTGTTAGTGCAAGTTTTGCAAAACTTCAGTTCGGGACAGAAAGAACAGGGCATGATTGCATGTACTAGAATTGCTCCAATGAGTCCAACCTCTTGAACTTAAGGTTCTAGCAGGAAGGGCTACAAGTAGGAAAAGGAATCACAGCAAAAGGAGCAAGTTAAAATATAGTTGTAGTACAATCCATCCAGTTGGACCAGAATGAAGATGAGGATGGTTCACTCAATTTTTCCAAAGAACAACACTAGGTTATTGCAAAAAGTTGATTAGTATACTCCTGTTGACATCCCAAAATTTTGGTAGAAGTTTTAAGGAAATATTTAAATAGGTTGTAGTGCAAAACTGCCCTCTGGACCATATTTGAAAACTTGGTGCAGAACTCAAAATATCCAAGTAATGAAATATATTTTTGCATAAAAGTGTTTTATAAATATCACATGACCTCTCTAAATTTTGGTGGAATTCTTAAAATAATTTATCAAAGGGTTGCAGTGTAAAAGAGGCCTTGAAGCTTAGAAAAATTATTTTTCAATAAATATGGCACCAGGGAAAAATAATTATCCAAATAATCCCACTGATAAAAGAACTGTTTATTTGAGAGGGAAAAATAAGTCCAACAATAATTGAAGAGATCTCACTTGGGGTAAAACTCCATAACAAGAAAGAAAAGAGTGGTTCTGAAATCAGAAGAAAATACAGAAAATAAAGGTTTTAGTTTCTAGGCAAAATTTTAATTAATAAAACAAGGTTAAAATTTTGGGGTGTCACAAAGGGAGACTAGAAGGACTCATGAACATATAGGGCTAGTCGAAATCAAACAAAGCACCCATTTCGATATTCCCGATGTCTATATTACGGCTCAACAGGCAACCCAAGTTTTCTATCTACCGTGGGCCTGTCAAAGTGATCCAAATCTCAGTGGTTGGGATGTCGTTTATGAAGTGCCGCCACGTGTTAGACCACCTCCCCCCAATGAAGAGGATTATGAATGTCACATTAACCAAGACGCATATGACGAAGGAGAATTCTTCCAAGAAACACGTCTTGCCAAAAAATGTTTCAAGAAACGCTCTACTCCACCCAGAACATTGAAGTAGACAACGATAGTGAATCCGACCCTGAGCCGGAAGAAGAAGAAGTTACTGCTGCAAATGACCTGTCAATGCTTTAACGATTACGTAAAGGTGGCCTTCGACATGATGATGCATTTATTAATGATGATGATGAGCACGTCATTACCGATAGTGATGATGATGATGCATTTATTAATGATGATGATGATCACGTCATTATCGATAGTGATTATTAGGTATTCAAATTTTTATGTTGTACTTTGTATGATCTATATAGTTGTTATGTATAATTTCTTACTTTGTATGCTTGTTTCTTGTACATAGTGCCATGGTCTTGATGTCCGTCCCCGTCGGCCCTCGCCCGCTTTATGATTCGGATGTGGTAAATTATCTTTCATAACTATTTGTTGCATCTCGCATTTATGACAATTATGGCCATCAAGTTGACATAGAGATATTTTAATCTAGGAGGTATGTGAACCGTAATTTGAAACCGACCCTCTTGTCGAGAAGTTAAATTTAGTTGAAAAAGAAAATGAGTATTTGAAAGAAAAAATTAAAGGAATTGAAGAAGAGAAGATGACATTGGAGTTGTATGTTGCCGATGTCATCGATGATCACAAGATGAAGATGAATGCAATGCGCTTGAAGATGGATGCAATGCACCTGAAGCTTAAGAAGATTAGAAAGTATGCCATTGATAATGAGGCTTAGTATCATTATGCCATTGGATCAATTGTTACCTTAGTTGTGATCTTCATCATATTTGTTGTGATGAGGGTAAGTTTTCTCTAATGTTTTCCTTTACAAATGGATACGTAGCTTATTTTCCTCCTAAATGGTAAAATTACATAAGTTAAATAAAAAATGAGCTATACTTAGCTTATTCAGTTTATTTATGACATACTTAGCATACTTAGGTAAAAAATGGCATGATAATCTTTGTTACGTCCAAAATGATATAGACTTAGCTTGTTTTCCTCGAAAATGACATAATAACATTACTAAGCTCCAAAATGACCTATTTACCTAGCTTAGCTCTAAAATGACCTACACTTAGCATTTTTACCTAGCTTAGCAATAAAATGGCATTTTTACTTACCTTAGTTAGAAGAAGAAGAAGATAATTAAAGAAGAGGAGAGGAGAAAAAGAAAGAGAAGAAAAAATCTTCTTCTTATTCTTCTAGCTAGTCTTCTTCTTCTAACTAGTCTTCTTCTTCTTCTTCTTCTTCTTCTTCTTCTTCTAACTTTCATCTTTCCCAATTTGCAGATTTGCTTTACATCAGGAAGGCTTGGATTCATGGAGTGTACTATTCTTCTGGTGCTTCCTTGTTGTTTATGGAAACTTGTTTGGCTATGTATGTCTATATGGATATGTTGTTGGAAACTTGTTTGTGGTTATGTATATATGGATATGTTGGACTTTGTTGAACTATGTTGTTGGATTTGATCAAATATGTTGTTGGACATGTTGTTGGATATGTTGGATATGTATGCATGTATATCTGTGTTTGAAACCATGTCTAATTAATTGGATTTAAATAAAAACAGGGGATGTGTAGCCTCTTTGTCGTCGGCTAGCGGGCGGAAAAGAGCTTGGCCGTCCGCTAGCAGATGGCAAAGAGGACACGTGGCAGTCACCTGTGCAAACTGGCAACACTGGCTGCCTATTTGGTCATTTTGTCGTCTGCATGCAGACGGCAAAGTGACCAAATAGGCCTAGCAAACAGGGCCATCTATCCCGTCTGCTGGCAGACGGCATAGCTGGCCACGTGGCAGCTTCCCAGTGCTGCCCTAGCTAAGCTCTTTGTCGTCTATCACTGGATGGCAAAGAGCTTTGCCTCTTTGTCATTCGCTGGCGGACGGCACACCGATGCCGTCCGTATTTGTTGCCGTCTGCTGGCCTCAATGGCGGACGGCACAATCCTTTGCCGTCTGTTTCTTTGAAGCGGACGACAAAGAAGGCCTTTGCTGGCACGTGTTCAGCCAGATGGTTTGCCGTCCGCTCGCTGGCGGCAAAGGACTTTGCCGTCCGGGATCTGTGCCTTTGCCAGCGGACGACAAAGAAGCTGATTCCAGTAGTGGGAGTTTGATTTTCTTCAGGTTGTCCTGTAGGAAGAGATTGCTTGGGCTGATGGTGAAGAGGTCCCACCTCCTCTAGATGGTCATAGTAGTATCACTACCACTATTTCACTGTTAGAAGGTGTTTCATCACATGCCAGTGAAGAAGTGAACCAAAATCTCCATCAGCAATAGGTTTTTGGAAATGGACTGGAACTTTTGATGCATGATTACCAGGAGGATGAACAACAAGATGTGCCTGCTCCTGCAGCTCCCATCCTTGTTGCTCCCCAAGAGCTTGGGCCTATGATCATTGAAAATCTTTCTCCTGCAGTTGACTTACTTGAATCAAAAATTCAACCAGTCATTGAAGAGGATCCTACAAGTGTGCAAAATGCTCTGTTAGGGAATCTGTCTGTGGCAAAGGCTGGTCCCAGTTCTGGCTCACAAGATGGACTGCTTACTGCTCCCTTTGTGGCTCTACTGAGCTCTGACAATGTTCAGGTCTATGAAAAGGAGGCAGTTGGTCAAGTTAATAATCTTGAAGTGGATTCTGACCCTGCTCAGTTCTTTGGTGGCCCACATGTCAACACTTCAAGGGGCAGCCCACAACCTGTAGCAAAACCTGGGATGCATGGTCCTCAAAATAAAGGTAAATGGGTTGAACAAATTGAAGAGCACTTTGAATTTGCTCCCTCTCTCCTGGGCCTAAAATCTATACAGCTAAGGGCTGTGGGTAATAAATAAACTGTTTTGTCAGAAGAAGGGTAGTTATTTGGAAGGAGAACTTTGCACAAAAGCCTTTGGAGGGTACCCCTCCCTCTCTGTCAAGATTCCAATAAGTTGGTTTAACTTTATAGTTCATCTCCTAATGACACTAGACAAGTTTAATTGGACTATCCATATGCTCAAATCTCCTTTATGGGAATTACTTGCTGAAGTTGAGGGCACTGAGGACTCTATTCTTTTCCACATACCTGATAAATGTTCAACAACACAGGCTCCAATCTGCCAACAGGCCTTGGTTAATCCTGAGAAATAGGACACAAACAAAGAAAATGCTGGGGATTCTTCAAACCAGCAGGACCTGGACCTTCTCCAACCTTTTGGGGCAGAAAACTCCAAGAAGAGAAGGGGCGCAAGACACCTCTAGTGGAAACTGAGGTAGAAGGATTGAAAGAATTAAAAAAGATAATGCTGGATTTAAAAGAGGATCATGCTCTAATAATAAATGTCTTCCTTGTAATGTTCTCACCACAATTGCTCAAAAATCTGTGGTTAAAAATCTCACTACCTCCTTTTGCAAGGTGGTTGATCAAGAGATAGAGGAAAAGATTTCTAAGAAGCCCAAGAGGAGGGGGGAAGGAGATTTGGCTGGGGTGCTCCCAACCAAAGAGAACAGGAAGGACTCAGCCAGTGTTTAGATGGAAAATATCTATGTTATAATAGTAGAGAGGGAGGGAGTTGAGAACTAGGCATGTTTCTCTCTGGTTTCTTTTGGATGTACTAGCCAGTTGTGTGTCATGTGGACCTGTTTTGTTACCTCATGCTGTGATGCCTATACTCCTTTCTACCTTATTGCTTTTAAGAAGACTGCTTCCAATGCAATCTTGTGGTTGATGTTGTTGTTGTGTTTGCTGAGGGTGCATGTTCTGCTATGTTGCCTGTCCTAGTTACTGTGGATTGGCCAAGTGATGGTGATTGGCCTATTGACCTACATGCAAATTCTTTTCCATGAATAATCGAAATAGAAGCTAGAATATTTTTAACTGGAACATCCGAGGGATCAACTCAGCTAACAAATGGCTTGCTCTAGGACAAAAATAGAGGAAAGTGCCTGTGCCATTTTATGCTTACAAGAAACAAAGAGGGAAGATTTTGATGCTCCTTACATCAGAAATTTCTGTCCTAACATGCTAAGCAAATTTGCTTTTCTTCCTTCCATTGGGGCCTCTGGAGGTCTCTTAATCACCTGGAATGGATCACTCTTTAAAGGGGAGGTCATTTTTTAAAATAGATTCCCCTATCAATAAATTTCACAAGCCTCCTGTCAAACCAATCATGGATTCTCACTAACATTTATGGTACTTGTGAACAAGCAGACAAAATTGAGCTCATCAACTGGTTTTCCAACATTCATATGCTCCTGGACTCTAATTGGATTTTAGTTGGGTATTTCAACTTCATTAGAGATCCTACTGACAGGAACAGGCTTGGTGGAGATGTCAATGAGATGCTTCTTTTTAATGAAGCTATCAGTAATCTTGGAGTGATAGAACTCCCACTTCATGGCAGAAAATTCAGTTGGATTAATATGCAAGAGAGACCTTCGTTAGAAATAATTGGATTGGTTTTTTACTTCTGCTTCTTGGATGACCACTTTCCCTGATACAGTTGCAATGTCACTCTCCGGGCCCATTTCAGACCACCTCCCTTGTGTCATCAAGATTTGTACTGCTATTCCAAAGGCAAAGGTTTTTAGATTTGAAAACTACTTGTTAAAACACTCTGATTTCAAAGATGTGGTCACTACAGCTTGGAGTATACCTGTGGGTAATCTTGATACAGCCAAAAGTTTAAATGCTAATTTCAAAAACTGGAGAAGGGCTCTAAAGCAATGGGCTAGAAATCTTTCCTGCCTTAAAGAAAAATTTGCTGCAATCAATGAGGTGATTTTCCTTCTTGACTTGTTTGAGGAATTCAGGGACCTAGGAGATTTTGAATGGAACTGCAGACAGATTCTAAAAGAACATTTGCTCACTTTGGTTAAAAATCATAAGATATACTGGAAGCAGAGAGGAAAGATCAAAGGAATCAAATTTGGGGATGAAAACACAAAATTATTCCATACAAAGGCCTCTATTAACTTCAGGCATAATCACATTGCAATGTTGAAAAATGAAGATCAGGTGGAAATTACTGACCATGAGGGGAAAGCAGCTCTTCTGTGGAATGCTTTCAAGAAAAGATTAGGTCGATCTGAGAAACTACAATGCACTTTGATCTGAATTATTATATCATCATCAAGCTGAACCCTCGGACTTTGAACAACTGAAATTCCTTTCACTGAAGAATAAATTAATAAGGTGGTCAAGCACTTACCTTCAAACAAGTCTCCTGGGCCTGATGGATTTAACAATGAATTCTTCAAAAATTGTTGGGACATCATAAAACCTAATGTAATTAGATTGATTCATGAGTTCTATGCAGAGAAAATTTCCCTGGAGAGTGTCAACACTTCCTTCATTACTTTAGTCCCAAAGGGACCCACTCCAACTACTGCAAATGATTTCAGGCCCATTTGCTTGCTAAACTGCTGTCTCAAGCTAATCACTAAACTTCTGGCTAACAGATTACAGAAGGTGATACTCAAAATGGTCCACATTAACCAGTATGGTTTCCTAAAGGAAAGAGCTATTCATGATTGTCTTGGCTGGGCATATGAGTACCTACACCAATGTCACAAATCAAAAGAAGAAGTGGTTGTGTTGAAGTTGGACTTTGAAAAGGCTTTTGACTTAATTGAGCACACAAGAATCATTAATATTCTCAAAGCAAAGGGATTTGGAGATAGATGGATGGGCTGGATTAAAATGTTATGCACTTCTGCATCATCTCAAGTGCTTCTCAGTGGAATACCTGGAAAAAAAATTATTGTCTTAGAGGAGTAAGACAAGGGGACCCCCTTTCCCCCCTTCTCTTTGTACTTGCTGCTGATCTTTTCCAGTCCATCATGAATAAAGAAATGAACTTGAGTCTTCTCACACCACCTTTGCAAGTGCACTCATGTCTAGACTTTCCCATAGTGCAATATGCTTATGACACATTGATTCTCATGCAAGCTGATGCCACACAGCTCCACTGTCTGAAAGCTTTGTTCAATACTTTTGCTGATGCAACTAGTTTAAAGGTCAATTACAACAAATCAAACCTCATCTCCATAAATGTGAATGATGAAAAGATGGAAATCTTGACCAGCACTCTGAACTGCAAGAAGGGCTCATTCCCATTTAACTATCTTGGCATGCCACTAGGTCTTTTCAAACCAACAGTGGAGCAATGTATACCTTTGGGGAGCAGAGTTGCTAAAAAATTGGTGGGTCTTTCTTCATTTAGGACTCTTGCTGGCAGGCCACTATTGGTCAAATCAGTTCTCAACTCCCTTATTATCTATTTCATGGGTTGTCTTGATGTACCTATGACTATCAAAAATCAGGTTATCAAATACCTCAGGCATTGTCTCTGGAGAGGACCAGATTTAGAAGATCACATGCCTGCTAGGGTAGCTTGGTCCACTATCTGCAGACCAAAGAGGCAGGGTGGCCTTGGAGTGATGAACATTTTTGTGTAAAATCAAGTTTTTCTTCTCAAGAACCTTCACAAATTTTACAATAGGGAAAACATCCCCTGGGTTAACCTCATTTGAGAAACTTACTATGATAATGGCATACTCCCAGGGCAAAAATGGGAAGGATCTTTCTGGTGGAAGTGCAATCTCAGACTCATTGACAATTTTAAATTCATGGCAAGATTCTCAATAGGAGATGGTAAAAATGCCTTTTTTGGTCAGATCTCTGGCATTCAGCATGTCTGCTTCAATCCCTCCCTCATCTTTATGTCACGACCGGTTTTCCAATAAAAATATTTATTGAAAAGCCAATCTTTTAAGTCCAGTATGAGAGAAATCCTCCACACTGGCAGACAAATTCTTGATACAATAAGCCAGTAGCATAAAATATATTACAGGGTCGAACTACGGTTGCTCAACCAAATTATTACAAGCACGCCAATAATCATACATAATGGCGGACAGAACACGGTGGTGTGGAGACATACTACTGACTCAAGGATAGGCTGGTGGTGGAAAAACACAGCGGGGAGAGAGATACAAGACTCTACGTCTGTCATCTCATCGAGCGTCGAGGAGAGGCTCGATGAATTTATTTGGTAGCGGAAGCGGATATAAGACAGTGGCCAAATCCAGGGTCGCACAAGACTGACTGGGACTCCTCTAAGTGTCGGGCTCGCTATCGAACTCTTCATCCATGAGATCGCCTTCGTCAGCATCTGGCCAAATCAACAAGCCAGTGAGTACTTTGAAAGTACTCGCAAGACAGTTCGGACGTAAGATATAACAAATGCATGCATGGATGCAACATGATTAATTCCTTAATGCACCATAAATAAAACTGGCATAACGGGTAAGTAAAAAGGGAAAACGGCGGTAGTCCGCCTGAAATTCCACAGAACATAAATAAGGACCGATCGGGTGTCAGGACCCCGACTCGATGCCACATCGATCTAGCATGTAACACCTCATATCACTTTGCGGCCTCACGCACGGTATTCCCACGGGTGTCGCCTTACCTTTGCCCGGGACCGTTTGCGCCTTTTGGCACACGTATATGACAGTGTCGCTAGCATCCATATGATAAGGAGCCCGGGCTGACATGGCTAGTCGTAAACCCAAAGTGGCACAAACTTACAGGGACAGGCATCCATGACCCAGCATCGAACGTGTCGGTCATCAGCGAGTGAATCCAGGCTGTAGCACTGGGCTAGCAGGACTCCGGTGAACCGGGCTGTAGCGGGCTAACAGGACTCCGGTATTCATCGCGTGACATTTCCCCGAAGGGACAGACACAGGAACGAAGAAGGACACATGCCGGCCAGCCTAAGTGTTCCGGAGCAGTAGCAAGCTACCATGGCTCGGTGGAAACACTAGGAGACATTTCCCGGTAAGAGAGGCTACTAAAGATAAACAACTAGATGGTCAGATCCCACACATACCAAGCATTTCAATAACATACACACAATATGCTCGATATGTGCAAATACAACATGGCATCACAACATGACTCTACGACTCAAGTATTTATTCAATAGGCTCCGAGGAGCGAGATATTACAAACATGGGTCTCATGACCCAACAATCAGAGCATACAATCAAAGCACAAGCGGAAGCTATCATGTCTGAGTACAGACATCTATAAATGAAAAAGGCTGAGAAGCCTGACTATCTACCAGATCCTGCCGAGGGCACAAGATCGTAGCTGAGGTAACAAGCTAAACGTCGAAGTCCACGCGAAACTACTAGTGAGACCGAAGTCTCTCTGCAAAAACATAAAATAGGCAAACGTGAGTACAAATGTACCCAGCAAGACTTACATCAGAACTATCTACATATGCATCATTATCAACAAAGGGGATGGTGGGGTTTAACTGCAGCAAGCCAGCTTTGACTCGGTGGCTATCCTGAACTACGACTGCAAGTAACTCTTTTGAGGTGGCGCACACGAGTCCACATATTCACCATATCAATACACCACTATGGATCCGCTCCCGTCTCCCTACGAGAACGCCATCCATAGCACTCACGCTTATCTTGCGTATTTTAGAGTATCCACTTTCACTTGTCTATGAACTGATATAAGCAACCCAGAAGTCCTTTTCCGCGGACACGGCTATTCGAATAGATGATGTTAACCCTGCAGGGGTGTACTTCTTCACACACGCTCTCACCACTTACCGCCGTTTACACGACATGTACTCGGCAACCTTCAAGCGGAAGCCCAACGTGGGTGTCGGCCACGACCTACCTAATCACCTAAGTCTCTAGTCCAGGTTTATCGCCTATTCGGGTTCCATCCATGAGGAGATCCGGCCGGAGTTTCGCTCACAGCCCCAAACGATGTGAACAGGGTTCCCGAGACACCAAACGGGCGCCCGGTACACCGTGCCACGTGCCTACCGCATCACAGCCCACCCCTACGGTCAGCGCTGCGCACGGCCTCCAGCATACTACAAACACCAGAAACTACTTGCAACTCCTGGACAGAGGACAAGGGTGATCAAGAAGTCGAGAGGGTCCATTGGTTTCGGGCCCAATGCGTGGTAGTAGCTGAATCATGGATCACAAACACAGAACTCAGTTCCTGAGGACGGCTGCAATGAGACAACCCACCATGTACTCCTACATGGCCTCTCACCGCTACCTTTACCAAATCGTGTTCACACACTTAGCTCACACACAGTAGGACAGGTTCACACGCCTCTGATTCATCCCCGATGAATCAGACCTGACTCAACTCTAAGCAGTAGCAGGCATGACAACAAACATGAATGAGTAGGCACATCAGGGCTCAAACAACTCCTACTCATGCTAGTGGGTTTCATCTATTTACTGTGGCAATGACAGGTCATGCAAAGGATAAAGGGGTTCAGCTACCGCAGCAAGTAACAGATGAATCGATGTTGTCCTAATGCAGTAAAAAAGAGCAGGAGCGAGAGAGTAGGATTGTATCGGAATGAACAAGGGGGTTTTGCTTGCCTGGCACTTCTGAAGATAACATTGAGTCTTCATCAGTGTCAACGATCACATCATCGGTATCACGTCTATCGAGAGGGGACAAATACCGGCAACACAGAAGGGAACACAATCAATGCAATGCACAATATGATGCATGGTCATGACATGGCAAAATGAATGTGTTATGAGCTAATGCAACTAGCAATAGATTAAATAAAGTTGGTTTGAATACAAGATTCAAATTCAAACTCCATATGTGATTATTCAAATGCCATTCACTTCATTTGTCCTAAACAATAGTGATAAGTTGTTCTAACATGCATGAAAATGGTACAGATGGATTCCTTGAATTTTTCTGATAATTTTTCATATATAAATTATTTAATTTGGAGTTACGGTTGAATTTCTATGATTTATTGAAGTTTTAGCCATTTTCTGGAATTTCAGAATTAAATTAAATCCAGAAAGCATTACTGCGTCAGCATGCCGTTGGCATGACGTCAGCAAGTCAACAGGGGCCGGCTCGGGTCAAACCTGACCTGTGGGGTCCACACGTCAGTGACACAGGGGCTAATCCCGCGTTGACCCGGGCTTTGACCCACTACGGGGCCCACTGTCAGTGGCTATGGGGGGGGGTGTTTAGGCGTCATTAGTGCTAATTAGGCGTGCCACATCGGCAGTCGCCGGAGTTTCGCCGGCGGCGACCATTCCGCACGGCGGGGGAACGCCGGACTTGCGCTAGGGGCATCGGATCGACGCGCCAAGGGCACCAGGAGGTAGCCCGCGCCCGTGCGCATCTAGGGGGACCAACGGGAGGTGCGGGGGTGGCCGGGGTTCGCCGGAATGGAGCCCGAGGCGGCGGCCGGAGCTCGGGGTTTCGCGGGATCGGTGCTGCAGTGCACGGGAGGACGAATGGTTAAGTGCTTTGGGTTCCTGAGGTTGCGGTGAGCACGCGGGTGGGCTCAGGAGCGAGCTGCGGTGGCTGTGGCCACGGCCACGCCATGGCCGGCGGCGAGGAGCAATCGGCTCCGGTGAAAAGGCGGCTAGGGTACGGGAACGAGCGCGAGGAGGAGGGGGAATGGAAGAGTAGCTCACAGGGGTTGCGACGGTGGCCTCGGGGAGCTCGGGGAGGCACCGGAGCCGACGAATTTGACGAAGATGGCCGGCGGTCCCGAGGTTGAAGAAGACGGCGGTGGCGACGTTGCAGGGGCTCCCGCGGTGCGCTTCTCGGCGAGGAGGAAGAGGTGGTCGAGGCGGATCTCCTGGGTACTTCGGGTGGCAGTGAGGAGCACGGTGGCTACGGCGAACGGCGTCGGCGACGACGAGCTCCGCTCGGGCGCGTGCAGGGAGGAAAGCAGAGGAGGGAACGGGGTCCAGGGGAAGAGAGGGGAGGTGCAGGGGGCGAGGGGAAGTGCGTGGCGTGAGGGGGAGGCTCGGGAACGCCTCGGTGGAAGCAGGAGGTGGCCGAGGCGGCATCGGCGCTCGCCACCGAGCTGCTTCGGTGCGAGGGGAGGAAGATGACAAGGGGGAGGAGGTGGGCTGGGCCGCCAGGTGGGGGGAGCTGGGCCGGCTACAGGTAAGTGGCCCAGGTACGGGTCTTTCTCTCTCTCTTTTATAATTCTGTTCTGTTTTATCTTTTCTATTTTCTGCAATTTGTTTTTGATTTGATTTAAAATATCAAATCATTTTATAAAATCCTGGAAACAGTTATGGGTGTTTTCTGAATTATTTCAGTGACCCCTAACAATTTTCCAACATTTATTTGAACATTTAAATTATTTATAGTATTTAAATGCCCAAAGTCAAATACAATATGGTTTAATTCAGTGACCAAATATGCCCTGCAAAAATATAAACCATTTTTGGTAGATGCTTCCACCTCAAACCAGAAATGTTGAACATTTTTAGAGGACATTTTGAGTTCAATGAAAAAGGTTTTATTTTGACCCTAGTTGAATTCATTTGGTGTTAGGGCTTAGTCAATCCCCATCTCAGGTTTAAATGAAATTTAAACATGATGTAACACTCTAATGCATGCACTAGGCATTGTCAGAACTAGGGATGTGACAACTCACCCCCACTAAACAAGAATCTCGTCTCGAGATTCAAGCGTAGGGTAAGGTGAAGGGGAAACGCAACTAGTACAATCTTCATGATCCAGGGTGCACTTCAAATGAACGTTGATTCGATCACCATCATCGTCTTGAAGTCTTGCTCTGAGAAATCCTGTCAACATGACATGGAGGGAAGAAGGAGACTCTAGAGGGGTCGATCTTCTCGAAGATCGAACAACTCACGGAATGAGACATAGGACCATCTCTCGGGTTGAGACACGAGATACACATCAAGAGGGGTGGAAAGAAACGGATGACGAAGGTTCACTAGGTAGACAACAATTCCAGACTCAAGAATGTGGTAAATGATTGTCACGTAGCGAGGAGTTGAGTTGCCATGATACCACAACGAGACACCTTCGGAAACGTGACTCGTAGATATCTCCCCTTAAGTGGCAAAAAGAATTACCTTTGATTCAGAGATCATTGAAACTCTTTATACCAGCTTAAGGCAAAACACAGCAATCGATTGGCGGGGGTCGGTAGAATGGCATACTCTGACTTGGATGATGTGGATTACCTTGTTGAAGACAACGTAATGGATGAATTTGCTTATCACCGGAAATGGAGGAGACCCATGGTAGAATGACACATTGGCGGTGCAAGCTGGGAACAAAATGCAAATGCTGGGAATGATTCTGGTAACTGGGGAAGAACCCAACAATAGGGAGTGAATTCACTGTTTGAGAAGGTCACATCATTGCCGAGGGAACTGAGAGCATCCCAATTAGAGCCGATGATAACACGTAGCGCTTGTGCGTGCTCTCAAGAACTTGAGCATTTCCACAATCATCAAGGTTTTATCAACAACCACGTCAAGGGTGCTGACAACACAACATACTACCATGATGAATAGCGATGGACGATGCAGCTGCGAAGGAAGATAACATCAACTCAGATTTCACCCTAGCGAGGCCAAGGAAACAAAATTTGGATGATCGACCGAGAGACATTTAGCACTCCGCTTCTAATGTTCTCCTTGATGTGCTAGTGTAACCCATTCATAGATATGGTTTGATATCTAGAACATCAAGTAAAAAGGTCGGACTTCGGGAGCACAAGAATCCATAAGGAGTAACTACGGAGGTAAATCCTGCGAAATCCTTATGGGGAGGTGGCCAACTTCTTTGATCAAGATACTATAATAATAGGTCTTTCGGCTGGGTGGTGCTGGCCACGACATCCACTTTACCAGTTATTGAGGGACCAATATTATAGTTTTGGGAAATGTTCCAAACCATCATATCTGCCTGAGATTCAGATCTGGTTGGTGTCAGGATATTCCAGACTCATCGAGTCTAGGAAGAAAAATGAAAGTTTGCAACACAATTCGACGAGTTGACGTTGCGAGATTCTCGGGGAATGAACTACGATAGCAAGCTCCAAAACATGAGCTGGTTCTGCTACAAACATGTGAACACGTTGTCCCAGACAAGCATGACCACATGGTAGTCTTACAACAAACGCTACCGAGTTCTGGTTGGGAACCATCACCGTGGATAACGAAGTCCTTGCATAAGTCATATGATTAGCTCTTATGAAGGAACTTCTTCTCCTTGAACAAATCAATCAGTGGCTTGGTGTGCTCGGGACACCTATGGGATGAAGGTTGCAAGTCTCCAGACCACAGAATACTTCGCACGTGTGCATGACTGATTTGGGATGATTCCAAGGAAACAAAACAATCTTCCTCGAATTCATGGCGGCAACTTGCATCATATGCACATGAATTAGGGAAAGTCACTACTTTCATCCAAACATATGCTTCATGAACGAAACACGAAGAAATGCTTACACAAGTTTCCAATACTAGGTTGATGTTCAACATGAATCACGGGGAGACAAAATGCTGCTGATGGGCTCAACAACAACTCATCGGAATTTCCATATCACTGGATTTCCACCATCATGTGAACACGGGGATAGTATTGGTCAGACCCAAAGGATATAATGGTGTATGCTCGAGGGATCAACCACGAGTAAGACAACATTACGAACATCGCTGGTTCCGACTTGATTTGACGATAGCCCACACTCAAATCAAAGGATTGATAAGACAATAGGTCCAGCAACTGATCACAGGGACCAATCGATGAAGATATCATCTTTCTTCAATACACACTACACAAGAATATCCCTTTGGAACGAACTAAGTCAGGCAAGCTTTTATCTTCCAACCCTCCAAGTTGTCGTTTAGCTTAACCAACTAGCTCAGGGATATCTAACACCGATCTTGGAGAGAGGGTGGTTCACAAGAAAACCAACTTGATCACGAGCTCAACATAGCGGTCAGGTGACAACCTGGTAATACCTCCGAGAAGATCTTCGGAAAATCACGAACCACCGGTATGTTACTAAGCTCGAGAACAATCTCGCTTTTGAGGGTAGGACGATATGATCAAATGAGTGAGGACTTGACAAGATCCTAACTCATCAATCGAAGGGTGCACCGAAATAAGAACTAGGTAGCACGATCAATCTTAGAATGGTGATTCAATAACCAACATACTGAGAATAGGATTATTGTCCATTAACTACCAAGCAATGGGGTTGCTAGGAGTATTGAGTTCACACATCATGATTCACTTGTCGGCACTCCGGCTGCAACAACACGGAACCGAGGAATGGAAAAGGATGGCGAGAAGTATCACTATGTCAAGAATTCATGAGAGTTGGTGCAGTTCTCATGACAATTCTGACGTAAAGGGGGTAATACTCCAAGGTAGAACAGAACCAAAGGCTGGATTGGCATTTGATCTGCGGAATACAACTGCTTTGACCCAATCCTAGATATGGATGAGGTGCTAGAGTTTGTTTCTCCTATCATTCTACGATAGAATGGCTTGACGGACCACAAGAGTAATAGGCATCGATAAACGAACGCACGCATACTCTTGACTATCAATTGATAGGCGAGGGTCAGAGGACAACTAAAGAGGGACAACTCAAAGGAACATATGATTTTCTGAGTTGTGGATGCATGGTTTAGCATGTCGAACGAATTCCACATATTTCTTCCGGATAACCCATGCAGAAAGGTAGAACTGGCAGAGTCACAATGTAGAATCGAGAACCCATCGAGAGCACTCTGATTGTGATCTTTCGATCAGCGAGGAACATCTGCCATAAGCGGTTCATAGTATTTGGAAGAAAGGAATACCACGAACATCGAGGACTAATGCAAAGGTTACTAATAACCTAAAGGAACGAGCAAAACTATCAACATGAAGCAAGTAGGGTGAATCTCGGGTTCAAAACCCAGGGATAGAATACCTACTAACTATGTGGCATCACGGGATGCTTTCGAGAATAAAGGCCAGAATCATCACACTGGGACACAAAAGCATTACTAAATTGCTAGATGATCCCCTAAGACACCTAGGGTCATAATAATATCTCCAACATATATGTCGAGGCAACAGAGTACCTCAACTCACCGATTAGTGTGGTTAATCTGGCCCATGGGAACATTGAAACGGGAAGAAAGGATTTGCAAATGCATGAGACTACTTAGAAACCTGGGATGACTCGGACAGCATAACGGCTGTAAATGCTCAGAAAAGATTTGAGACATTCACAAAAATGGTGGCATAACCACTTAGAAGCACAATATCAAGGTTCCGAGATCAACAATTATTATACGGAAGTAGAAGGAACTGAACTGAGACTTAAATCCAACAATCTTATAAATCTACGGATTAGTAACACGTGATCCTGATAGAAAGAAGAGATAGCCTAGTTCTTAATCCCCGTAGGAAAGATAAGATGACTCAGATCAGAAAGGCATGAGGTATAAGGAGTAAAAAGAGCCTTACGTTCCATCCCACAATCAATTCCCTTATATAACTAAAGAATTTCTAGACTCAACTTCGACCAGTTTGGCTTGGTAATCCTACAGGCAGTCAAGCTCTGATACCAACGCTGTCAGGACCCCGACTCGATGCCACATCGATCTAGCATGTAACACCTCATATCACTTTGCGGCCTCACGCACGGTATTCCCACGGGTGTCGCCTTACCTTTGCCCGGGACCGTTTGCGCCTTTTGGCACACGTATATGACAGTGTCGCTAGCATCCATATGATAAGGAGCCCGGGCTGACATGGCTAGTCGTAAACCCAAAGTGGCACAGACTTACAGGGACAGGCATCCATGACCCAGCATCGAACGTGTCGGTCATCAGCGAGTGAATCTAGGCTGTAGCACTGGGCTAGCAGGACTCCGGTGAACCGGGCTGCAGCGGGCTAACAGGACTCCGGTATTCATCGCGTGACATTTCCCCGTAGGGACAGACACAGGAACGAAGAAGGACACATGCCGGCCAGCCTAAGTGTTCCGGAGCAGTAGCAAGCTACCATGGCTCGGTGGAAACACTAGGAGACATTTCCCGGTAAGAGAGGCTACTAAAGATAAACAACTAGATGGTCAGATCCCACACATACCAAGCATTTCAATAGCATACACACAATATGCTCGATATGTGCAAATACAACATGGCATCACAACATGACTCTACGACTCAAGTAATTTATTCATTAGGCTCCGAGGAGCGAGATATTACAAACATGGGTCTCATGACCCAACAATCAGAGCATACAAATCAAAGCACAAGCGGAAGCTATCATGTCTGAGTACAGACATCTATAAATGAAAAAGGCTGAGAAGCCTGACTATCTACCAGATCCTGCCGAGGGCACAAGATCGTAGCTGAGGTAACAAGCTAAACGTCAAAGTCCACGCGAAACTACTAGCGAGACCGAAGTCTCTCTGCAAAAACATAAATAGGCAAACGTGAGTACAAATGTACCCAGCAAGACTTACATCAGAACTATCTACATATGCATCATTATCAACAAAGGGGATGGTGGGGTTTAACTGCAGCAAGCCAGCTTTGACTCAGTGGCTATCCTAAACTACGACTGCAATGTAACTCTTTTGAGGTGGCGCACACGAGTCCACATATTCACCATATCAATACACCATTATGGATCCGCTCCCGTCTCCCTACGAGAACGCCATCCATAGCACTCACGCTTATCTTGCGTATTTTAGAGTATCCACTTTCACTTGTCTATGAACTGATATAAGCAACCCAGAAGTCCTTTTCCGCGGACACGGCTATTCGAATAGATGATGTTAACCCTGCAGGGGTGTACTTCTTCACACACGCTCTCACCACTTACCGCCGTTTACACGACATGTACTCGGCAACCTTCAAGCGGAAGCCCAACGTGGGTGTCGGCCACGACCTACCTAATCACCTAAGTCTCTAGTCCAGGTTTATCGCCTATTCGGGTTCCATCCATGAGGAGATCCGGCCGGAGTTTCGCTCACAGCCCCAAACGATGTGAACAGGGTTCCCGAGACACCAAACGGGCGCCCGGTACACCGTGCCACGTGCCTACCGCATCACAGCCCACCCCTACGGTCAGCGCTGCGCATGTCCTCCAGCATACTACAAACACCAGAAACTACTTGCAACTCCTGGACAGAGGACAAGGGTGATCAAGAAGTTGAGAGGGTCCATTGGTTTCGGGCCCAATGCGTGGTAGTAGCTGAATCATGGATCACAAACACAGAACTCAGTTCCTGAGGACGGCTGCAATGAGACAACCCACCATGTACTCCTACATGGCCTCTCACCGCTACCTTTACCAAATCGTGTTCACACACTTAGCTCACACATAGTAGGACATGTTCACACGCCTCTGATTCATCCCCGATGAATCAGACCTGACTCAACTCTAAGCAGTAGCAGGCATGACAACAAACATAAATGAGTAGGCACATCAGGGCTCAAACAACTCCTACTCATGCTAGTGGGTTTCATCTATTTACTGTGGCAATGACAGGTCATGCAAAGGATAAAGGGGTTCAGCTACCGCAGCAAGTAACAGATGAATCGATGTTGTCCTAATGCAGTAAAAGAGAGCAGGAGCGAGAGAGTAGGATTGTATCGGAATGAACAAGGGGGGTTTTGCTTGCCTGGCACTTCTGAAGATAACATTGAGTCTTCATCAGTGTCAACGATCACATCATCGGTATCACGTCTATCGAGAGGGGACAAATACCGGCAACACAGAAGGGAATACAATCAATGCAATGCCCAATATGATGCATGGTCATGACATGGCAAAATGAATGTGTTATGAGCTAATGCAACTAGCAATAGATTAAATGAAGTTGGTTTGAATACAAGATTCAAATTCAAACTCCATATGTGATTATTCAAATGCCATTCACTTCATTTGTCCTAAACAATAGTGATAAGTTGTTCTAACATGCATGAAAACGGTACAGATGGATTCCTTGAATTTTTCTGATAATTTTTCATATATAAATTATTTAATTTGGAGTTACGGTTGAATTTTTATGATTTATTGAAGTTTTAGCCATTTTCTGGAATTTCAGAATTAAATTAAATCCAGAAAGCATTACTGCGTCAGCATGACGTTGGCATGACGTCAGCAAGTCAACAGGGGCCGGCTCGGGTCAAACCTGACGTGTGGGGTCCACACGTCAGTGACACAGGGGCTAATCCCGCGTTGACCCGGGCTTTGACCCACTACGGGGCCCACTGTCAGTGGCTGTGGGGGGGGGGTGTTTAGGCGTCATTAGTGCTAATTAGGCGTGCCACGTCGGCAGTCGCCGGAGTTTCGCCGGCGGCGACCATTCCGCACGGCGGGGAACGCCGGACTTGCGCTAGGGGCATCGGATCGACGCGCCAAGGGCACCAGGAGGTAGCCCGCGCCCGTGCGCATCTAGGGGGACCAACGGGAGGTGCGGGGGTGGCCGGGGTTCGCCGGAATGGAGCCCGAGGCGGCGGCCGGAGCTCGGGGTTTCGCGGGATCGGTGCTGCAGTGCACGGGAGGACGAATGGTTAAGTGCTTTGGGTTCCGGAGGTTGCGGTGAGCACGCGGGTGGGCTCAGGAGCGAGCTGCGGTGGCTGTGGCCACGGCCACGCCATGGTCGGCGGCGAGGAGCAATCGGCTCCGGTGAAAAGGCGGCTAGGGTATGGGAACGAGCGCGAGGAGGAGGGGGAATGGAAGAGTAGCTCACAGGGGTTGTGACGGTGGCCTCGGGGAGCTCGGGGAGGCACCGGAGCCGACGAATTTGACGAAGATGGCCGGCGGTCCCGAGGTTGAAGAAGACAGCGGTGGCGACGTTGCAGGGGCTCCCGCGGTGCGCTTCTCGGCGAGGAGGAAGAGGTGGTCGAGGCGGATCTCCTGGGTACTTCGGGTGGCAGTGAGGAGCACGGTGGCTACGTCGAACGGCGTCGGCGACGACGAGCTCCGCTCGGGCGCGTGCAGGGAGGAAAGCAGAGGAGGGAACGGGGTCCAAGGGAAGAGAGGGGAGGTGCAGGGGGCGAGGGGAAGTGCGTGGCGTGAGGGGGAGGCTCGGGAACGCCTCGGTGGAAGCAGGAGGTGGCCGAGGCGGCATCGGCGCTCGCCATCGAGCTGCTTCGGTGCGAGGGGAGGAAGAAGACAAGGGGGAGGAGGTGGGCTGGGCCGGCCAGGTGGGGGGGGGGGGGGAGCTGGGCCGGCTACAGGTAACTGGCCCAGGTACGGGTCTTTCTCTCTCTCTTTTATAATTCTGTTCTGTTTTATCTTTTCTATTTTCTGCAATTTGTTTTTGATTTGATTTAAAATATCAAATCATTTTATAAAATCCTGGAAACAGTTATGGGTGCTTTCTGAATTATTTCAGTGACCCCTAACAATTTTCCAACATTTATTTGAACATTTAAATTATTTATTGTATCTAAATGCCCAAAGTCAAATACAATATGGTTTAATTCAGTGACCAAATATGCCCTGCAAAAATATAAACCATTTTTGGTAGATGCTTCCACCTCAAACCAGAAATGTTGAACATTTTTAGAGGACATTTTGAGTTCAATGAAAAAGGTTTTATTTTGACCCTAGTTGAATTCATTTGGTGTTAGGGCTTAGTCAATCCCCATCTCAGGTTTAAATGAAATTTAAACATGATGTAACACTCTAATGCATGCACTAGGCATTGTCAGAACTAGGGATGTGACATCGGGTGTCTGAAGCGACGCCTCAAAAGGTGAACAAATAAAAATAAGGAAAATGATACCACAGTCGGGCATCTTAGCGACACCACATAAAGGGCTTTTAAAAGAAATGCCACGGTCGGACGTCTGAGCGACATCGCAGAAAGGGCTTTAAAAGAAATGCCACAGTCGGACGTCTGAGCGACATCACATAAAGGGATTTAAAAGAAATGCCACAGTCGGACGTCTGAGCGACATCACATAAAGGGCTTTAAAAGAAATGCCACAGTCGGACGTCTGAGCGACATCGCAGAAAGGGCATTAAAAAAGAAATGCCACAGTCGGACGTCTGAGCGACATCACATAAAGGGCTTTAAAAGAAATGCCACAGTCGGACGTCTGAGCGACATCACATAAAGGGCTTTAAAAGAAATACCACAGTCGGACGTCTGAGCGACATCACATAAAGGGCTTTAAAAGAAATGCCACAGTCGGACGTCTGAGCGACATCGCAGAAAGGGCTTTAAAAAGAAATGCCACAGTCGGACGTCTGAGCGACATCACATAAAGGGCTTTTATTCACAAGTAAATAATACTCATAATAAACATTCAATTCATGAAAACAAACGGGTTAGTCCATCCACAGGAGTGATCATTTAACCGGACTTAGCACTCATGCGATTCACCGGAGTCTCTGTCATCAAAGCTGACAATTGATTAGGATAAGAAGGAACGAAACTTGACATGGAAGAGATGATTTGGAGGAATATATGACTCTGCAGAGTTTGTACAAAATTTTTCCCACAGTCAACGGATTTCCGTAGTCACGAAGGACTAGTTCCGTTTACGGTATTTCAGAAGAAAACACAGCTAACCGGTACACACCCATCCTACCTCTCGATGCTAGGAATCACCCTAGTCATCGTCCAAGAAAAACTTTTGAGACGGGGAGATCACAATCTCGAATAGCATGGGATCAAATTTATATACGCGCGCTCTAAGGGGTGCCCCCCTCTCGGTCCCAACCGGAAACACCCATGCCCCCTGACCGGATGACTGGCTTTAATCCAGGGCCATGGAACCATCATCACGGCCTCTCCTCTTTGGTGTGTACCATGAAAGCGGTTTGGAACTTACTAAACCATATTCCTTGCGGAAAACATGTGGTAGTACAAGGAAGAAAATGATAGGTACTGGACTGATATGGTTTGACACTGAAGTCACATAGTCTGGCGTAAGACTGGCAGGCTACAACACTGCCGTCGTACCCATCCTCATGCCAACACATGGCCATTCATATTCACATTCATCCACGTATGGATCATCGAACTTACTTACCTCATTATCACATAAAATAACGTTCATCGGTATACTCACCGGCATGCCATGAAACTAACTAAATGCAAAACATGCCAAGACACTCATCATATCAAAAGTTCAAACATGCTTGCCTGGTTCAGAGTAGTCGGAGCCTAGGTCGGTGAAGTTCGCGGCTCCGTCACCTCCTTCGGTATCTACGTTTAAAGAAGATATATGCGCTAACATAAATACCAAGGAGAGCACAGAAGGTAAACCAAATATTTTTCAAATAAATCTGATAAAAAACTAGACAAAATTTTAAAGAGAACAGAAAAAGAATCAATCAAAAATACTTTTCTGATTAAAAGTTATAAGGGTTTTTGTCCAGGGACTTATCTGTAATGAAACAGAAGATTTCCAGGGGCTAGTTTATAAAAGCAGAAAACGCTTCGGTAGCGATTACGCCAGCCCGAAGAGAAAACGTATTTGGCAGAAGGCGTTTTCAGATAACGCTTCGTTTAGAAAGGACAGAGAGGCTGACAGCGGGTCCCACTTGTCATGTTTAAATTTTCAAATGGGAGGGACGAGGCTCGTCGGCGCCCGAGAGCTGCTGTGGTCGCTGGCGGCGATCCACGGCGAGGCATGGGGATCAGAGGTTACCAATGTGCTCACCGTGTCCTTCCGCAACGGTGGGTGGTGGTGTTGGTCGCCGGTGAGCAGCACGTCCACGGCGGTCTCAACTCCGGCGGACGGTGGTTCGGGCGTGGATGGAGCTCGTCGGAGAGGGCTGCAAAGATTAAATTGAGGTGGGGGTTAGACTACTGGGTGCAAGAGAGGGCTACGGACGAGGTTTGGGCGCCGGAGGTGGCCTCACCGAAGTGAATCGAGCTGGAGGCCGAGGCGGGGCGAGGCGGCCGGAGCTGGGGGAGGAGACCTCCTCGAGGTCCCCCTAGTGGCCTGGCGGGGTGTTGGTGAGTAGTGGAGGTGCTGCGTGCACGAGAGTGAGCTCGGGACCCCTTTATATAGGCGGTCCGAGGCGGTTGCCGTGAACGAGGATCACCGGCGAGCGATTACGGTGGCGCAGTGCTTGGTCGGGGTGGTTAGGGGGTCGAGCATCATCACGGAGGTCCAACGGGTCCGTTTTGGTGTTGAACTGGCCGGGGTTTGGGTGTTAAGGGCGAGCTCGACGGAACGGTGATGGTGCGGGCCCGTCGGCGGCGGAGAGCGTGTTCCGTGCTTGCCGGCCACGGTGGCTGTGCTACGGGCGTGCGCTGGCGTGCATGAGGCCACGCGGAGAGCCAGGGAGCGATGGGCGGCACGGAACGGTGTTCTGTCGTGGTGTGCCTCCTGTCGGCCGCCACGGGAGGTCCCGACGCCGCAGAAGACGCCGGCGAGGGCGAGCCAGCGCGCTACCGACGCCAGGAAGGCTCCACGCACGCGTGTGCAGCTTCGGACAAGAGGAAGAGGCGGCGAGGAACGTGCCAAGGGCACTGTGGCCGCGTGACTGAAACTGACGGACTGAAGATGACACTGAAAACTGAATTTCTGAACTATGAACAGTAACAGTGCCCACAAGGTGTTCCACTGAATGAAATTGGCCTCTGGTGATTTTTCCTTGAGCTGATTTTTGGTGGAGTGGCTTCTCCTTGCTCAAATAGGCTACCTGAATTTTGGTGGAATTTTTGGAGGGGTGTAGATATGAATTTCACCAAATTTGGCAAATCTGGTCCAAACTTGCAGAGACTGAATTTTGAAAAATTTGGAAAGAGGAGGAGTGGATCAAGATGGTTCTGGGTTGTGGGTTCAAAGGACAATCCAGGAGAATTGGTTTGAGGTCAAAACTCAAATGCAATAGGGCACTTGCTTTGAGAATCTCTCGGGCCCCAAATAATTTTCAGAATTGAATTGAGTGAAAACTAATTGGAATAAAAATCCAAAACCAGTTTGGATTAGTTGAGACAGAGAATTTAGGTTGATCACAAGTTGTAGGGGAGGTTTTGGAGGGGTTTTACCACATGGGCAAGAATGCCAAGTCATGGTGGTTCCAAGATATGAAAATCCCAAATTTCCTGGAGTTTCTTTTTAAAAGAAAAAGATTAAACTCCCAAAAATAATTTTGAGAGAGAACCAACAGAGAAGGAGTTTCAAAAGGTCAAACACCAAAGTTTGAAGCCAGCATAAAAACCTTGCCAAAGAAAAGAAATTTTCTTAAGAGGAAGGTTTTCTGGAAAATTTTAAATGGCCTCTTTTCAAAAACCACAAAGTTTTTGCTGAAAACCAAAGTAAAAATTTTGGAGTGTCACAACACCTACCCCCTTAGGAAAAATCTCGTCCCCGAGATTTCAGCTGATCCTTAAATAAGTGTGGATGCTCTGTCCGAAGAAAATCCTCGCTTTCCCAGGTTGCTTCACTGTCGGTGTGATTGCTCCACTGGACTTTGAAAAACTTGATGGTTTTCTGTCGGGTCCTCCTTTCAGACTCCTCTAATATTCTTATGGGACGTTCTCGATAAGTGAGGTCTGGCTGTATGTCAATGTTCTCATGAGATACTTGTTTCTCTGGGTTGCTTACACACTTCCTTAATTGAGAGACGTGGAACACGTCGTGAATGTCGGACAAGTCTTCGGGTAAGTCTAGCTGGTAGGCTACAGTGCCTCTTCGTGCCACTATGCAAAATGGTCCAATGAATCTTGGTGCTAATTTTCCTTTAATCTTAAACCGTTGCAATCCTCTCATCGGGGATACTCTCAAGTATACGAATTCACCGGGTTCGAAGCTGACCCTACGATGTTTCTGATCATAATAACTTTTCTGTCGACTTTGAGCGGTCTTAAGTCGGTCCCTGATTAGCTTGACTTTATCCTCGGCTTCTCTGAGCATATCTGGTCCGAAGATGCGGCTGTCTCCGGTCTCTGACCAATTTAACGTGGTACGACATCTCCTTCCGTATAGGGCTTCGAAAGGAGCCACTTGCAGGCTGGCCTGGTAACTGTTGTTGTATGCGAACTCGGCATATGGCAGGCTGTCCTCCCAACTGGTTCCATAGGTGAGGACACATGCTCTCAGCATGTCTTATAAAACTTGGTTTACGCGTTCTGTTTGTCCATCAGTCTGAGGATGGTATGCGGTACTGAAGGCTAGTTGGGTTCCCAGAGCCTATTGTAATTGCTCCCAAAATCTTGAGACGAACTGAGTGCCTCTGTCGGAAATTATAGTCTTCGGGACACCGTGCAGACAGACTATGCGGGAAAGATAAATCCTGGCAAGCCTCTGAGTGGTGTAGGTTGTCTTTACTGGAATAAAGTGTGCTACTTTGGTCAACCTGTCAGTGATGACCCATATGGCATCATTCCCGTGTCGTGACCGAGGTAATCCGACAATAAAATCCATCCCTATTTCATCCCATTTCCACTCAGGTATTTTGTTAGGTTGCAGTAGTCCGGCTGGTCTCTGATGTTCAGCTTTTATGCGTTGACACGAGTCGCAGCATGCAATGAAAGCGGCTATGTCCCTCTTCATACCGTGCCACCAAAATCTTTCCTGAATATCCTTATACATTTTGGTTCCTCCAGGGTGGATCGAATATGGAGTGGTGTGTGCTTCAGTTAAAACTTGCTGTTTAAGGTCTTCTATGTTTGGCACGCATAGCCTTTCTCCGCACCATAATATTCCTTCATTGTCTATGACGAATTCCGAGGCCTTGCCCATACTCAACTTCCTTTTAATTCCTTCAATGCTGGGGTGACCGGACTCAGCCTCTTTAATTTTCTCCACAAGGTGTGGTTGTATTTCCAAGTTTGATATGGTGCCTTCTGCTACCATTATCAAGTTGAGCTTGAATAATTCTTGATGGAATTCGGGCCTCAAGCTGTGCAGATAGTTCCCGTCGGAGCTGGGGTTCCCACTCAGGGCATCGGCCACTACGTTTGCTTTCCCTGGATGGTAATGGATACCAACATCATAATCCTTTACCAATTCTAACCAGCGGCGTTGCCGTAAATTTAGTTCTGGCTGCGTAAAAATGTATTTGAGGCTTTTGTGATCCGTATATATCTCACATCGATTCCCAAGTAGAAAATGCCTCCATTCCTTGAGTGCATGAATAACTGCTGCCATTTCTAAATCATGAGTGGGATAATTTTCCTCGTGTTTGCGAAGTTGCCTTGAAGCGTAGGCGACAACCTTGCCTTCTTGCATCAACACGCATCCGAGACCCTTTCTGGATGCGTCACAAAATACTTCAAAATTCTTGTGTATATCGGGTACAATTAATACTGGTGCTGTTGTTAATTTCCGCTTTAGCTCTTGGAAACTTTTCTCGCAGGCTTCTGTCCATTCAAACTTCTCATTTTTCTTGAGTAACTGTGTCATAGGCTTGGATATGGTGGAAAATCCTTCAATAAATCTGCGGTAATACCCTGCCATTCCCAAGAAACTTCGTATGTCTGTTACGCTGGCTGGTGACTTCCAGTCAAGTACGGCCTTGACTTTCTCTGGGTCCACTGCTATACCGTCTTGAGTCAGCACGTGGCCTAGAAAACCTACTTGTCTTAGCCAAAATTCGCACTTGCTAAACTTGGCATACAATTTGTGTTTCCTTAGCTCTCCTAGTACAATCCTGAGATGTTCTGCGTGCTCTTCTGGTGTTTTGGAGTATACCAGAATATCGTCGATGAATACTACGACGAATTTGTCCATAAACTTCATAAATACTTTGTTCATGAGGTGAACAAAATATGCCGGGGCATTAGTTAATCCAAATGGCATCACTGTGAACTCGTACAGTCCATATCTGGAGGTGAAGGCTGTTTTGGGGATATCTTCCGTTCGTACCTTCAATTGATGGTATCCTGACCTTAAGTCAATCTTTGAGAATACCTTGGCCTGAGCAAGTTGATCAAACAAATCATTTATCCTTGGCATCGGGTATTTGTTTTTGACTGTGACCATGTTAAGTGCTCGATAGTCGATACACAATCTCAGCGTTCCATCCTTCTTCTTGGCAAATAAAATTGGTGATCCCCAAGGTGAGGAGCTGGCCCGAATGTACCCTTTATCCAGTAATTCCTTTATCTGCTTCTTCAATTCGATCAACTCGGGTGGTGCCATTCTGTATGGTTTCTTGTATATGGGGGTGGTTCCTGGTTCTAGCTCAATGCGGAATTCTATTTCTCGATCTGGTGGCATGCCTGGCAGCTCTTCAGGGAATACATCTGGAAATTCACACACTACTGGAACCTTGTTTAGCTCAGAAACGTCCACCTTATTTAACCTCGGTTGCCGGGGTCTTTTTCCTTCCTTGGCTGATACTCTTATTGTCTTCCCTTGGTGGTGTGTGAGAATCACGGTCCTGTTGAAACAGTCTATAAAACCTTTATTGGTGGTTAGCCAATCCATCCCTAGGATGACATCCAGCCCTTTATTTTCCAATACAATAAGATTTGCGTAAAACTCCAATCCTTCAAACTCAATGACGACATTCTGACAGTAATTCTGAGAAACTTGCTGAATCCCGGGGGACTTGATTATTATGGATTTCTCCAAAGGAAGCATCGAAAAATTATTTTGCAAAGCAAAACTTTTCGAGATGAAAGAGTGAGAAGCTCCAGAATCAAACAAAACCATTGCAGGTATTGTGTTGACAGGAAACGTACCGAGTACGATATCCGAAGCATTTTGTGCCTCCTCTTTGGTTACGTGGTTCAGATGACCCTTCCTGTGGTTATTGTTGGGATTGAAATTGTTTCGTTTGGGCGCTGAATTATTGCTGTCGTTGTTCGGCTTTCGGGTTGAATTCCTTGGCTTGGGGCACTGTTTGGCATAGTGCCCTTCTTCTCCACAAGCGTAACAAGTAACGCCGGGGCGATAGGTGAATTCCTTGTCCCTTGCATGAAAATTCTTGATTGGGCGTGAGACATTGGAATGAGAATTTGGGTGTCCCACCCTTTTTAAAATCTATCTTGCTTCGGTGATTGCGAGTGTGGTTAGTCTGGTCCCTTTTTCGCTTGCGGATATCTTCCAGACTGCGTCTCTCATTTTCCAGAGTAATGGCCTTGTCCACCAGCGTTTTAAAATCAGGAAAAGTGTGCACGACCAGTTGGCATTTAAGTGCGGGCGCCAGACCGTCAAGGAATTTCTCCATCTTCTTGATTTCAGTCATACGCTCCTCATTGGCGTAGCGGGATAATAGGGTAAATTGACTGTTGTAATCTGACACTGTCATGTTCCTTTGTTTGAGGTCATCAAATTCTCTCTTCTTGATTTTCATAATACTCTTAGGAATATGTGCACCACGGAAACCTTCCTTGAAATCATCCCAGGTTATGTCATTTTCGTTGGGATGCATGTGCAGAAAATTCTCCCACCACGATGCAGCTGCTCCTGTGAGATAGTGTGGAGCATATAGTACTTTCTCGAGATCTGGACACTTTGCAATAATTAATTTCCTCTCCATATCTCGAAGCCAGTCCTCGGCTTCAAGAGGCTTGTCAGTGTGAGAAAATGTTTGAGGACGTGTCTTCTGTAGCTCAGATAACTTGGAATGTTGCTGATACTGTCCATGGTGATTTCCCATGTTGATGACTTGGTTCATTATTTCACGATGTTGTTGCTGACTCTGTTCATAAAGGCGGCACATTTGTGAAAGTGCCGATTCATTTCCCGGTTGGCTTGACTGTCCCTGAGTGAACTCGTTGCTGGGTTGTGCATCATAATTTTCCTCTGATGGAATTGGCATGGAGCGAGTCCAAGGACGAGACATTTTTCACTCTGGGGATATATTTTGTAAAACCCATAAGAAAAGCGGAAAGAGTCGCAAAAACAAATCCATAAAATGCATAAGGCTGGCAAATAGAATTAAATAACTCAGCTTACTTAAGAAAATAAAACGACTTGCGCACGGAGAAGGACTGCTCATTACACATCTTACACGCGGGCGGTAATTATACAGTACATCACTCAGGATATGCGTACCTAATCCTGACATGTTATTAAGGCTAGTGCACTTCTCCAGATCCTACATGATGCGAAAACCGGCTACTTTCCCCAGCCTATGCACAAATCTTACAAAGCGGTACAACACACAGCAGCTAAGCGTACTCAGGCAGAAATGTTGACGACCTCCCTTGCCCTGCCGAGGGCGAGGCGTAGCGAGGTTGGGGACTCGACCTCCTCCTCGCTAATGGGCTCCATACGTGTAGTGTTGCGCAGAGCGGGCGGAGCGGTCACCAGGGGCGGAGCAACACGTACAGGAGTGGGCGCGAAGGTTGGTGTAGTACGCGCTGGAGTGGGTGCAATGACTTGGTTAAATTCTTCTGTAGAAGGCAGGCGACGAGTAGGCGTAAAAGATGCTGATGACGAGACAAAAGTCGGTGGCGGAGCGATGGGTAGGAGCTCCCTCCTGTTGGCAGCACAGCCATGGACTGAGTCCATGCGGGTAGCTACGAAGTCGTCCACCAGGTTGTCGAAGGCTGCCTCCAAGGCCCGGAGATACTCAATGAGCATCTCAAAAGCCTCGTCTCGTTCTCCTCTGGGGCAGGAGTATGCGTAGTGACAGGTGTAAGGCACATGGCACGGAAGATAACGGTAACGACGAGTCTTCATCACGGGAAGGACATCCCTGAGACGAGCTATCGCCTCGCGGGCTGCCATCTGCATAGCATGCCTCTCCGTAGGCATGGCTCTTCCCATGAACCGGAAGCGGCGTAACTCACCACGCCCTCCCCTGAACTGCACCGCGGCCTGGTGCATGGTCAGACTGTCGTTGACTCGGTGCTGGTAGAGTGTGAAGACTGGGCGCACGGATGGCCCCATCGCGACCTGAACGATGGAAGAAAGAAGCTTGACGAACCCATCGGGTACGTTGGCGAAGGTCTGAGACTCGCAGCTGACGTCGGCCATCTACAAAAGTAGGCAAAATTCTGCAGGGTCAGATCATAAATTTATGCTGACTGACAGAAAATGACTACCATTGCAAAAATATAAATTAGCTCTATCAGGCTAATAACCAATTAGCGATCGCACCTAGTGGCTTCCTACAGTCAGCCTGGCTCTGGTACCAAGCTTGTCACGACCGGTTTTCCAATAAAAATATTTATTGAAAAGCCAATCTTTTAAGTCCAGTATGAGAGAAATCCTCCACACTGGCAGACAAATTCTTGATACAATAAGCCAGTAGCATAAAATATATTACAGGGTCGAACTACGGTTGCTCAACCAAATTATTACAAGCACGCCAATAATCATACATAATGGCGGACAGAACACAGTGGTGTGGAGACATACTACTGACTCAAGGATAGGCTGGTGGTGGAAAAACACAGCGGGGAGAGAAATACAAGACTCTACGTCTGTCATCTCATCGAGCGTCGAGGAGAGGCTCGATGAATTTATTTGGTAGCGGAAGCGGATATAAAACAGTGGCCAAATCCAGGGTCGCACAAGACTGACTGGGACTCCTCTAAGTGTCGGGCTCGCTATCGAACTCTTCATCCATGAGATCGCCTTCGTCAGCATCTGGCCAAATCAACAAGCCAGTGAGTACTTTGAAAGTACTCGCAAGACAGTTCGGACGTAAGATATAACAAATGCATGCATGGATGCAACATGATTAATTCCTTAATGCACAATAAATAAAACTGGCATAACGGGTAAGTAAAAAGGGAAAACGGCGGTAGTCCGCCTGAAATTCCACAGAACATAAATAAGGACCGATCGGGTGTCTGAAGCGACGCCTCGAAAGGTGAACAAATAAAAATAAGGAAAATGATGCCACAGTCGGGCATCTTAGCGACACCACATAAAGGGCTTTTAAAAGAAATGCCACGGTCGGACGTCTAAGCGACATCGCAGAAAGGGCTTTAAAAGAAATGCCACAGTCGGACGTCTGAGCGACATCACATAAAGGGCTTTAAAAGAAATGCCACAGTCGGACGTCTGAGCGACATCACATAAAGGGCTTTAAAAGAAATGCCACAGTCGGACGTCTGAGCGACATCGCAGAAAGGGCTTTAAAAGAAATGCCACAGTCGGACGTCTGAGCGACATCACATAAAGGGCTTTAAAAGAAATGCCACAGTCGGACGTCTGAGCGACATCACAAAAAGGGCTTTAAAAGAAATGCCATAGTCGGACGTCTGAGCGACATCACATAAAGGGCTTTAAAAGAAATGCCACAGCCGGACGTCTGAGCGACATCGCAGAAAGGGCTTTAAAAAGAAATGCCACAGTCGGACGTCTGAGCGACATCACATAAAGGGCTTTTATTCACAAGTAAATAATACTCATAATAAACATTCAATTCATGAAAACAAACGGGTTAGTCCATCCACAGGAGTGATCATTTAACCGGACTTAGCACTCATGCGATTCACCGGAGTCTCTGTCATCAAAGCTGACAATTGATTAGGATAAGAAGGAACGAAACTTGACATGGAAGAGATGATTTGGAGGAATATATGACTCTGCAGAGTTTGTACAAAATTTTTCCCACAGTCAACGGATTTCCGTAGTCACGAAGGACTAGTTCCGTTTACGGTATTTCAGAAGAAAACACAGCTAACCGGTACACACCCATCCTACCTCTCGATGCTAGGAATCACCCTAGTCATCGTCCAAGAAAAACTTTTGAGACGGGGAGATCACAATCTCGAATAGCATGGGATCAAATTTATATACGCGCGCTCTAAGGGGTGCCCCCCTCTCGGTCCCAACCGGAAACACCCATGCCCCCTGACCGGATGACTGGCTTTAATCCAGGGCCATGGAACCATCATCACGGCCTCTCCTCTTTGGTGTGTACCATGAAAGCGGTTTGGAACTTACTAAACCATATTCCTTGCGGAAAACATGTGGTAGTACAAGGAAGGAAATGATAGGTACTGGACCGATATGGTTTGACACTGAAGTCACATAGTCTGGCGTAAGACTGGCATGCTACAACACTGCCGTCGTACCCATCCTCATGCCAACACATGGCCATTCATATTCACATTCATCCACGTATGGATCATCGAACTCACTTACCTCATTATCACATAAAATAACGTTCATCGGTATACTCACCGGCATGCCATGAAACTAACTAAATGCAAAACATGCCAAGACACTCATCATATCAAAAGTTCAAACATGCTTGCCTGGTTCAGAGTAGTCGGAGCCTAGCTCGGTGAAGTTCGCGGCTCCGTCACCTCCTTCGGTATCTACGTTTAAAGAAGATATATGCGCTAACGTAAATACCAAGGAGAGCACAGAAGGTAAACCAAATATTTTTCAAATAAATCTGATAAAAAACTAGACAAAATTTTAAAGAGAACAGAAAAAGAATCAATCAAAAATACTTTTCTGATTAAAAGTTATAAGGGTTTTTGTCCAGGGACTTATCTGTAATGAAACAGAAGATTTCCAGGGGCTAGTTTATAAAAGCAGAAAACGCTTCGGTAGCGATTACGCCAGCCCGAAGAGAAAACGTATTTGGCAGAAGGCGTTTTCAGATAACGCTTCGTTTAGAAAGGACAGAGAGGCTGACAGCGGGTCCCACTTGTCATGTTTAAATTTTCAAATGGGAGGGACGAGGCTCGTCGGCGCCCGAGAGCTGCTGTGGTCGCCGGCGGCGATCCACGGCGAGGCATGGGGATCAGAGGTTACCAATGTGCTCACCGTGTCCTTCCGCAACGGTGGGTGGTGGTGTTGGTCGCCGGTGAGCAGCACGTCGACGGCGGTCTCAACTCCGGCGGACGGTGGTTCGGGCGTGGATGGAGCTCGTCGGAGAGGGCTGCAAAGATTAAATTGAGGTGGGGGTTAGACTACTGGGTGCAAGAGAGGGCTACGGACGAGGTTTGGGCGCCGGAGGTGGCCTCACCGAAGTGAATCGAGCTGGAGGCCGAGGCGGGGCGAGGCGGCCGGAGCTGGGGGAGGAGACCTCCTCGAGGTCCCCCTAGTGGCCTGGCGGGGTGTTGGTGAGTAGTGGAGGTGCTGCGTGCACGAGAGTGAGCTCGGGACCCCTTTATATAGGCGGTCCGAGGCGGTTGCCGTGAACGAGGATCACCGGCGAGCGATTACGGTGGCGCAGTGCTCGGTCGGGGTGGTTAGGGGGTCGAGCATCATCACGGAGGTCCAACGGGTCCGTTTTGGTGTTGAACTGGCCGGGGTTTGGGTGTTAAGGGCGAGCTCGACGGAACGGTGATGGTGCGGGCCCGTCGGCGGCGGAGAGCGCGTTCCGTGCTTGCCGGCCACGGTGGCTGTGCTACGGGCGTGCGCTGGCGTGCATGAGGCCACGCGGAGAGCCAGGGAGCGATGGGCGGCGCGGAACGGCGTTCTGCCGTGGTGTGCCTCCTGTCGGCCGCCACGGGAGGTCCCGACGCCGCAGAAGACGCCGGCGAGGGCGAGCCAGCGCGCTACCGACGCCAGGAAGGCTCCACGCACGCGTGTGCAGCTTCGGACAAGAGGAAGAGGCGGTGAGAAACGTGCCAAGGGCACTGTGGCCGCGTGACTGAAACTGACGGACTGAAGATGACACTGAAAACTGAATTTTCTGAACTATGAACAGTAACAGTGCCCACCAGGTGTTCGACTGAATGAAATTGGCCTCTGGTGATTTTTCCTTGAGCTGATTTTTGGTGGAGTGGCTTCTCCTTGCTCAAATAGGCTGCCTGAATTTTGGTGGAATTTTTGGAGGAGTGTAGATATGAATTTCACCAAATTTGGCAAATCTGGTCCAAACTTGCAGAGACTGAATTTTGAAAAATTTGAAAAGAGGAGGAGTGGATCAAGATGGTTCTGGGTTGTGGGTTCAAAGGACAATCCAGGAGAATTGGTTTGAGGTCAAAACTCAAATGCAATAGGGCACTTGCTTTGAGAATCTCTCAGGCCCCAAATAATTTTCAGAATTGAATTGAGTGAAAAATAATTGGAATAAAAATCCAAAACCAGTTTGGATTAGTTGAGACAGAGAATTTAGGTTGATCACAAGTTGTAGGGGAGGTTTTGGAGGGGTTTTACCACATGGGCAAGAATGCCAAGTCATGGTGGTTCCAAGATATGAAAATCCCAAATTTCCTGGAGTTTCTTTTTAAAAGAAAAAGATTAAACTCCCAAAAATAATTTTGAGAGAGAACCAACAGAGAAGGAGTTTCAAGAGGTCAAACACGAAAGTTTGAAGCCAGCATAAAAACCTTGCCAAAGAAAAGAAAGTTTCTTAAGAGGAAGGTTTTCTGGAAAATTCTAAATGGCCTCTTTTCAAAAACCACAAAGTTTTTGCTGAAAACCAAAGTAAAAATTTTGGAGTGTCACACTTTACTACTTTGCAAAAGACCAGTAACTTTCAGTGCAAAGGGTACTGCAGTATGGATACTTGGAAGACTTGTTTCACCTGCCACTTACTAAGGAAGCTTTCATGGAATTTGAATTGATGGAAGAGATTTGTGACAACTTAAGAAGATCTGAGTTCATAGATCATTTGGATTCATGGAGTTACATGTGGGGTAATGATACATTCTCTATGGCCAAGGCTTACAAAATCTTGATAGGAGTTAAAGTAGTGCCAGCCCAATTTAATTGGATTTGGAAGAGTTCTTGCCAGCCAAAGAACAAGGTATTTTTTTGGAGACTACTCCATGATAGATTGAATACCAGGAATCTTCTCAGGAGGAAAACATTTCATTTGGATAACTACAATTGTGCTGCCCTTAATTGTCAGGAGGAAGAAACAATCCAACACCTTTTTTGGACTTGTCCTTTTGCTTCAAAATGTGGGGCATCATCTGTCCAGCCAGACAAAGAAATTTAAACATCATGGAAGCACTTGCAGACCTAAGGGGTAATTTGCAGCAACCATTCTCCATGGAGATCATAATCATTGCATCATGGGCCATCTGGTTGGTCAGAAATGCTAAAAATTTCAAAAACATCCCTCCTAGCATCGACAGATGGAAATTAATCTTCCACTTAGAGATCTACCTACTTAAGTTCAGAATCAAGGAAAAATATGCTGCTTCCTTCAATACTTGGCTGGACAATCTTCTCCTGTAATTTACTTATGCTTCTCTTTAGTAGATTAGTGTAATTTTCTTTTTTACTTTATTTTCTCGCTTACCTCAAGCCTTGTAGTATTTGTACTATTTTCTCTTCATAATTATATAAAAATTGCGGTGGGGTTTTTCCCTACTGTGTATAGTCAAAAAATGGAAAAGAAACGCGAGGGCCATAGGTTTCACTAGTGGCTTCTCTCAAGATAGCAAATATTACGGTGGGTGAACAAATTACTGCCGAGCAATTGATAGTAAAGTGCATAGTTATGAAGATATCTAAGGAAATGATCATGAACATAGGCATCATGTCCGTGTCAAGTACACCGACTCCTGCCTGCATCTACTACTATTACTCCATACATGGACCGCTATCCAGCATGCATCTAGAGTATTAAGTTCATAAAGAACGAAGTAACACATTAAGCAAGATGACATGATGTAGAGGAATTAACTCTAGCAATCTGATGAAAACCCCATCTTTTTATCCTCGATGGAAACAATACAACATGTGCCTGGCTGCCCCTACTGTCACTAGGAAATGACACCGCAAGATTGAACCCAAAGCTAAGCACTTCTCCCATTTCAAGAAAGATAAATCTAGTAGGCCAAACTAAACTAATAATTAGAAGAAACTTGCAAAGATATCAAATCATGCATATAAGAATTCAGAGAAGAACCAAATAATCTTCATAGATAATCTTGATCACAAATCCACAATTCATCGGATCTCGGCAAACACACCACAAAAGAATATTATATTGAATAGATCTCCAAGAACATCGAGGAGAACATGGTATTGAGAATCAAAGACAGAGTATAAGCCATCTAGCTAATAACTATGGACCCAAAGGTCTGTGGTAAACTACTCACGCTCCATGATGGAATCCCCATCCGGCAGGACGCCGGAAAAGGTCCCTAGATGGGATCTTATGGGTATAGAAGGTGGCGGTGGTGGAAAAGTGGTTTTTTGGCTCTCCTGGATGTTTTTAAGGTATAAGAGTATATATAGGCGGAGGAACTAGGTTAGGGGAGCTACGAGAGGCTCACGAGGGTGGGGAGCATGCCGTCCTGCCTCGTGGACACCTCGTTGCATCTCCGACTTCATCTCCATGTCTCCTGGTTTTCTTTCGGTCCAAGAAAGATCATCACGAAGGTTTTGTTCCATTTGGACTCCGTTTGGTATTCCTTTTCTGCAGAACTCTAAAATAGAAAAAAAACATGAACTGGCACTAGGCCCTCGGTTAATAGGTTAGTCCCAAAAATAATATAAAATAGCATATAAATGCCTATTAAACATCCAAAACAGATAATATAATAGCGTGGAACAATCAAAAATTATAGATACATTGGAGAAGTATCAAGCATCCCCAAGCTTAATTCCTGCTCGTCCTCGAGTAGGTAAATGATAAAAACAGAATTTTTGATGTGGAATGCCACCTAACATATTTATCAATGTAATTTCCTTTATTGTGGCATGAATGTTTAGATCCGGAAGATTCAAAACAAAGGTTTAATATTGACATAAAAATAATAATACTTCAAGCATACTAACAAAGCAATTATGTCTTCTCAAAATAACATAGCCAAAGAAAGCTCGTCCCTACAAAATCATATAGTTTGGCTATTCTCCATCTTCGTCACACAAAATATTCAAATCATGCACAACCTCGGTTTCAACCAAGCAATTGTTTCATACTTTAGTATTCTCAAAGTTTTTCAACTTTCGCGCAATACATGAGCATGAGCCATGGACATAGCACTATAGGTGGAATAGAATGGTGGTTGTGGAGGAGACAAAAAGAGGGAGATAGACTCACATCAACTAGGCGTATCAATCGGCTATGGAGATGCCCATCAATAGATATAAATGTGAGTGAGTAGGGATCACCATGCAACGGATGCACTACAGCTATAAGTGTATGAAAGCTCAAAAACAAACTAAGTGGGTGTGCATCCAACTTGCTTTCTCATGAAGACCTAGGGCATTTCAGCAAGCCCATCGTTGGAATATACAAGCCAAATTCTATAATGAAAAAATCCCACTAGTATATGAAAGTGACAAAATAAGAGACTCTCTGTCATGAAGATCTTGGTGCTACTTTGAAGCACAAGTGTGGTAAAAGGATAGTAACATTGTCCCTTCTCTCTTTTTCTCTCATTTTTTTGATTGGCTTCTTTGGCCTCTTTTTTTTTCCTCACACGGGACAATGCTCTAATAATGATGATCATCACACTTCTATTTACTTACAACTCAAGAATTACAACTCGATACTTAGAACAAAATAGGACTCTATGTGAATGCCTCCGGCGGTGTACCGAGATGTGCAATGAATCAAGAGTGACATGTATGAAAGAATTATGAAAGGTGGCTTTGCCACAAATACGATGCCAACTACATGATCATGCAAATCAATATGACAATAATGAACCGTGACATAATAAACGGAACGGTGGAAAGTTGCATGGAAATATATCTCGGAATGGCTATGGAAATGTCATATTAGGTAGGTATGGTGGCAGTTTGGAGGAAGGTAAATGATGGGTGTACGGTACCGGCGAAAGTTGCGCGGCACAAGAGAGGCTAGCAATGCTAGAAGGGTGAGAGTGCGTATAATCCATGGACTCAACATTAGTCATAAAGAACTCACATACTTATTGCGAAAATCTACAAGTCATCAAAACCAAGCACTATGCACATGCTCCTAGGGGAAGGGTTGGTAGGAGTTAACCATCGCGTGATCTCGACCTCCACACATAAGGAGGACAATCAATGAGATACCTCATGCTTCAAATTTGTTACACAATGGTTACCATGCCTGCATGCTATGGGACTCACAAACCTCAACACAAGTATTTCTCAAATTCACAATTACACCACTAGCATGACTCTAATATCACCATCTTCATATCTCAAAACCATCATAAGGAATCAAACTGTTGGTGTACAAAAGTATGGTTACTTTTGTACCCCTTACTTGTGCACGGACGGTCGCAGCCACACCTACAACAGGGCTAGGCGAAGCAGAGGAGGACGGCAGGAGGCAAGACAGGAACAAAGGATGACAAAACAGACACTCAAGGCAACAATCAGCAAGAGGTGAGCAGGGCCACACCCGCTAACAAGCCTTGCCGAGGCAACCTGCGGAGCCCCCCAGCAAGCTCCTTGCCGGGGCAGCTTGCTAAAGAGACCAGCAGGGCCACCACCCTCCGGGTTGAGAGCTCTGACACCATTGACAACGTCAAGACCAAGATTTGGAGAGCGCATGCCTGGTAGCATGCAGCCCCTCACAAAGATTGGCAACCCACGAACCCACATGGGATCAGGAGATGAAGACCCCCGGCAAGGCCCTTGCCGGGGATGACTCCAAGGCCCCCGGCAAACCTTACAGGGGACAATCGCCAGGCCGCGGCCATACCCTTGCCTGGCAAGGTTTCGCCACTTTACCACCACTCCAGCGCAACGATAAGCATGCCAGCAAAGCAGGCGCTTGCGTGGCAGCATGCAGATCTTCATGGAAGCCTACCACTTCGCCAACACAGCAGCTGGTTGGCCAGCATGGCGATGCATGCCTCGTCGGCCCGAACGCGTGGCGAGGCAAGGAGGAGCGGCGAAGTATGAGATGGCCTCTGTTGTCGTCCCAAATAAAGAGAGAGGACACGTAGGCAACACATTAAATGCGCTTGTCCTACGTTGATCGAGCGATAAGCTTGTACCACTATTGCTTGCCACCTCCTGTGTGCCACTGTGGCAACCCCTTTGTGCATAAAAGGAGGCCCGAGGCACACAGAGAGAGGATTCAGACTTTTGGACAAAGCACGCATCATAGCTAGTTCAAAATCTCAAGAACACACATATAACTAGATAAAGCAGGACTAGGGTATTACGCATCTTCACGGCCCGAACCTGGATAAAAATCCTCTGTGTGCTAACAGCTCGACCTGCTCTTCATGCAACTAATCCCCCGCCGAATGTAGAAGGGATCCTTGTGACCACATAAGTGATCGGTTTCCCGACATCCTTGGCGCACCAGGTAGGGGGCGTTAGTTGTGAGAATCTGGTCCATTGGTTAGGGCAGCAGTTTCTTCGTCACCATGGCTCCGAAGAAGAAGTTGGCCGCAGCGGCCAGACTGGTCGAGGCTGTCCGCGCCATCCTGGTGCGAAGGGCCAGGCGAGCGGCAGCGTCTACGGCTGCAACGGCGATTTACACAGCAAGAAAAAACTAAGTTATCTTAACTTTGAGTGATTCTTCCTTTTTATAATGTTATCAGCCGTCAAGTTCTTCAAGGGGCTAAATTGCCGTTTTGGTGTGCAAAATAGGGTCGTCACCGACAATGGCACGCAGTTCACAAGCTGCACCTTCATGCAGTACATCCAAGACCTCGGTAGCAAGGACAAAGACTTTGGACAAGCTACACAAGTGCGGAAGACGCTAGATTGATGAGTTTCCTGTGCTTCTTTGGTCAATCAGAACGACGCCAAATCGAGCCACCGGCCAGACATCCTTCTCCCTCGTATACGGGGCAGAGGAAGTTCTCCCCCCGGAACTCATATACGGGTCACCTCGAGGGCTTGCTTATGACGAGCTTGAGAAAGAGCGGTTGCGGCAAGATGACGCAACGATCCTTGAGGAATATCATCTTCAGGCGGCTGTGCGAGCTGCACGCTACGAGCAAGCCTTGCGCCTCTACCATAGCCGCAAGGTTCATGCCCGAAGCTTTGAGGAAGGCGACCTTGTTCTTCGGCATGTTCAGTCGGCCAAGAACTCCAACAAGTTGACACCGAAGTGGGAAGATCCTTATCAGGTCATACGAGTCACCAAGCCCAGGGCAGTCTTCCTGGAGACCGAAGATGGTATTCCGGTGAGCAACTCCTGCAACATCGAACATCTTCGCAACTTTAACCATAAGGCGCGGTTGTCGGGCCCCTCGGCACACCACATTTTGTACAAGCCTTGCCGGGAAGGCATGTAACCCTTTGTACAAAGCCAGGCGCAGACCCTGAGCAACAGATAAATAAATGAAGCGCTAGTGCCCTAAGTTTTAGCATGCATGCTAGGTCGAGTTTCTCTCTCTCTCTCTCTATCTCTATAGGGTTCATAGTGCTTAGCAGCGACTAACCCCTAGCACAGAGGTTGAGTGCGCGTCTCTCTGTCCCTTCTGGTCCTTTTTGGTTCGCAGGCTGCCCAGGCATTCTTCCAAACCCTTTGAAGGAAAGGAGACAGACCGGCATCCCGACCCCAGCAAGCCAAAGTTGCCGCGGGCTGCAAATTCAAGCATCCAACCATAGCAAGCCAAGGTTGCTGGGGGATACAGACTTAGATAAGTCTTTTGTCCCATGCTATGTACTTCCGTATGGAACTTGGATGTACGAAACTTCGTTTATTCCTGTACCACCGTGCCCCTCTCTCCCGTGCCCAAAAACCCTTCTTTGGGCCGGAACTTGGTTGTAGTGCGATTGGAAGGAAACAAACGAAGGATCTAATCCTACTCTGCCCCTAGCTCGGCCAAGGGCATGAGTGTGGACGAGCTATGGAGCGGGAGGACGGCAAGGTCTGTTGTCGCATGACGATGTTTATCTTAAGATAACAAGGACTTGTTCGTTGGTGTGAGCCTCGCTCGCGCACAAAAGAACCCAGCAAGCACCCTTTTCTTCATTAATACGTTGTTAACAAGTACAATTCATATGGAATGTAAACATAAGCAAGGGATTGCAAAGTCTAAATTCGACAAGTGCCCGCAGGCTTAAGATTTAAAAAAAAGATAAGGTGCCCATAATCCCTTTCTTGTCCCTAACCTCAGGAAGCGGACAGGGATAGCAGGAGGGCAAAACGAGTGCCTAGGCGAGGTACGAGCAGCAGAAGACACCAAGAGAACCTCCCGGTAGCCGTCCAGAAGAGGGCTCGTGGTGATGGTGCCGAGAAAGAAGCTGGAAGATAAGGCAACAGTCTGCCAATACAAGACAAAGGCGTCGATGCCATCGTACTATGACTTGACGGCCCGCCACCCGCCTTCTTTGTCTTCTCCGACCCTCCAGCACCAGCCACCAAAAGCGGCAACCCCGAGAAGTTCAAGGAGCTGGCTTGGGAAGCCACCGCCAAGAACTACCCCCCGGCAAATCGCTTTGCCGGGAAGGAGGCCACGTGTAGATGATGGTGATGCCGGCGTTGCCTGGGGATAGTGTATCCGACACCTAGTCGGACCCGTCATCCTCCCGCCCGCTACCCCCATCGTTGTTGTCGCTGTCCTCCTCGCCGTTGTCGCTCGAGGAGGAGCTCTCTTCATCGATCGAGCTCTCCACACAGCACCCTAACCTTTGTCCCGAGCGCCCAAAAACCTTGACGGAGAGCAGGTCACTCTCCACTAGTTTGAAGTGGAGAACGTGCCCCTTCATTAAGCAGTGGGAGCGTGTGAAGGTTTTCCAACCCCGGTGAAGGAGCATTACATCATGGATGGGGAACCTTATGTTCGCCCACATGTCGCCATTGCAAAACCCCTTCATGTGAAGCCTCAGCCTCGGCGGCTGGTCGATCTCCATCACCCTTGCAAACGCCTCGAGAAGGCGGAGGCGGCTATGCGGCGGCTCGCGCAACTGCAAGATGAACTCCAGCACCGTGTCTCCGACATGGCCGCTCAACGAGGCAGGAGGAGATGGACGTGGAGAAGGTGGCGCCATGGATGGACTCCTTCCACATCCACCTCTGCCTCGACCACCTCGTCGACAGCGGCCCCGTCCAGCGCCTCCGCCTTGAGCGTCTGGCTCTTCCATAACCGCTGCGGCTTTCTAGTGGGAAGAAGATCTAGTTGCCTCCGCAGAATGATGACCATGGTCGCACTCTCTCGGCATGGTGATGGATTGAGGATGGGGAAAGGAGAAGACGCGAGAGGATGCCTCTCCTCCTCCTCCTCCTGGACCCCTTTTTATATACAAACCAAGGATACTGAAGGTTGGCTTTGCGCCTCTAAAGAGCCTTTCAAATCCTGCTCATTAAATCCACTGACAATGAGCGAGGCCATCGACCGCCCTCCCCGCGCCAATCAAAGGTGCATGGGTATCGGCCATGGCACGCCTTCCGATATCCCATGCATCCGTCACCTACCCTGCATGATGCATGCAGAGTACGTGGTTGAAAAGGCGGGCATGGTTGGAAACATGGAACAGCGACTCCGAGATTGAGGAAGGCAAGGAGAGTAAATAAGCAGCGGCCTCGCGATTTCCCCCTCTTTTTTGAGGCAGGTGTAGGCTGCCTCTTTACTATTCACCATGGGGCGACACAAGCATGCTACGATCATTTGACACACGACCCCCACGTCACGCGCTCAACGTGAGTTGTTGGGAAGCGCAACTATAGAAAGACTGTGGTGGTTCACCTCTGCCACGCTCACCCGCACACTGCTTTGGGCCTGGCCCAACTACGCCTTCCGCTTATGTGTGGCCCAGGCCCGGGGGCTCCTGTCGGTGTACAAAAGTGTGGGTACTTCTGTACCCCTTACTTTTGCACGGACGGTCGCAACCACACCTACAGCAGGGCTTGGCGAAGGAGAGGAGGACGATAGGAGGCAAGACAGGAACAAAGGATGACAAAACAGAAGCTCAAGGCAACAAGCAGCAAGAGGCGAGCAGGGCCACACCCTGTAACAAGCCTTGCCGAGGCAACCCGCCAAGCCCCCCGGCAAGCTCCTTGCCAGGGCAGCTTGCAATAGAGACCAGCAGGGCCACCACCCTCGGGGCTGAAAGCTCTGACACCATCGACAATGTTAAGACCAATATTTGGAGAGCGCATGTCTGGTAGCATGCAGCCCCTCACAAAGATTGGCAACCCACGAACCCACGTGGGATCAGGAGACAAAGACCCTTGGCAAGGCCCTTGCCGGGGATGACTCCAAGGCCCTCGGCAAGTCTTGCCGGGGCCAATCACCAGGCTGCGGCCAGACCCGTGCCCGACAAGGTTTCGCCACTTCACCACCACTCTAGCGCAATGATAAGCATGCCAGCTAAGCAGACGCCTACGTGGCGGCATGCAGATCTTCGTAGAAGCCTCCCACTTCGCCAACACAGCAGCTGGTTGGCCAACATGGCGCTGCATGCCTCGTCGGCCCGGATGCTTGGCAAGGCGAGGAGGAGCAGCGAAGGATGAGATGGCCTCTGATGTTGTCCCCAATAAAGTGAGAGGACACGTAGGCAACACATTAAATGCGCTTGTCCTACGTTGATCGAGCGATAAGCTCAAACCACTATAGCTTTCCACCTCCTATGTGCCACTGCGGCAACCCCTTTGTGTATAAAAGGAGGCCCGGGGTGCACAGAGAGAGGATTCGGACTTTTGGACAAAGCACGCATCGTAGCTAGTTCAAAAGCTCTAGAACACACATATAACCAGATAAAGCAGGACTAGGGTACTACTATCGCCGTCATGGATTCGGGGGTATCCATCCCTGCCTGCCTACGACCCACCATGTGGCTTCATGGACGGCCTGGTACGACCCAGCTTGAATATCAGCAACACGAGAGCCTCAAGAGGGGACAAGCCCCGCAAGGCGGACGACGCCAAGACCCCCGAAGGGATTGATACGTCTCCAATGTATCTATAATTTTTGATTGTTCCATGTTATTATATTATCTGTTTTGGATGTTTAATGGGCTTTATTATACACTTTTATATTATTTTTGGGACTAACCTATTAACCGGTGGCCCAGTCCAAATTGCTATTTTTTTTGCCTATTTCAGTGTTTCGCAGAAAAGGAATATCAAACGGAGTACAAACAGAATGAAACCTCGGGAGAGTCGTTTTTGGAACAAATGCAATCCAGGAGACTTGGAGTGGACTTCAAGGAAGCAACGAGGCGACCACGAGGCAGGGAGGTGTGCCCCCCACCCTTGTGGGCCCCTCGTGGCTCCCCTGGCCGACTTCTTTCGCCTATATATACTCATATACCCTGAAAACATTAGAGAGCACCACGAAACCCTATTTCCATCGCCGCAACCCTCTGTACCTGTGAGATGCCATCTTGGGGCCTTTTCCGGTGCTCCGCCGGAGGGGGATCGATCACGGAGGGCTTCTACATCAACATCATAGCCTCTCCGATGATGTGTGATTAGTTTACCTCACACCTTCGGGTCCATAGTTATTAGCTAGATGACTTCTTCTCTCTCTTTGGATAACAATACAAAGTTCTCCTCGATCTTCTTGGATATCAATTCGATGTAATTCTTTTTGCGGTGTGTTTGTCGAGATTCGATGAATTGTGGGTTTATGATCAAGATTATCTATGAACAATATTTAAATTGCCTCTGAATTCTTTTATGTATGATTTTTGATCTTTGCAAGTCTCTTTGAATTATCAGTTTGGTTTGGCCTACTAGATTGATCTTTCTTGCAATGGGAGAAGTGCTTAGCTTTGGGTTCAATCTAGCGGTGTCCTCCAGTGACAACAGGGGAAGCAAGGCACGTATTGTATTGTTGCCATCGAGGATAAAAGATGGGGTTTATATCATATTGCTTGAGTTTATCCCTCTACATCATGTCATCTTGCCTAATGCGTTACTCTGTTTTTATGAACTTAATACTCTAGATGAATGCTGGATAGCGGTCGATGTGTGGAGTAATAGTAGTAGATGTAGAATTGTTTCGATCTACTTGTCGCGGACGTGATGCCTATATACATGATCATGACTAGATATTCTCATAACTATGCACTTTTCTATCAATTGCTCGACAGTAATTTGTTCACCCACTGTAATACTTATGCTATCTTGAGAGAAGCCACTGGAGAAACCTATGGCCCCCAGGTCTATTTTCCATCATATAAGTTTCTGATCTATTTTATTTTGCAATCTTTACTTTCCAATCAATATCATAAAAATACCAAAAATATTTATCTTATTATCTCTATCAGATCTCACTTTTGCAAGTGGCCATGAAGGGATTGACAACCCCTTTATCGCGTTGGTTGCAAGGTTCTTGTTTGTTTGTGCAGGTACGAGGGATTTGCGTGTAACCTCCTACTGGATTGATACCTTGGTTCTCAAAAACTGAGGGAAATACTTACGCTACTTTGCTGCATCACCCTTTATTCTTCAAGGAAAACCAACACATGCTTAAGAGGTAGCAAGGAGGATTTCTGGCACCATTACTAGGGAGTCTACGCACAGGTCAATACATACCAAGTACCCATCACAAACTCTTATCCCTCGCATCACATTATTTGCCATTTGCATCTCGTTTTCCTCTCCCCCACTTCACCTGTGCCGTTTTATTCGCCCTTTTTTCGTTCGTCTCTTCGTTTGCCTTGATGTCTTACTTGGCTCGTTTGCTCGTTTGGTTGGAATAGTTGTGTATTTATTGCTAAAAAGAGAACCTAAGATCTATGGATCCACATCCGCTTGCTAATCTTTTTAAGAGATCCAATTATGATGAACCAATTTCTAGTGATTTGAGTGCACTAGATTATCTTTATGAGGTTTTCATTGAAATTCGTGAATCTGAAAATTGTGATGAAGAAATTTATGAAGAGATTCACAATAGCTCCTTGAATAAAAAGCATGATTGCAATAATTTTATTATGAATTCTATTAATGTCAATTGTGTTAATGATGTGCAAAACCCTAAGCTTGGGGATGCTAGTTTTCTTATGTCCACTACCTGTTGCAATGATCATGATTGGGGTGATTCTTCTTATAATCTTGAAATTTTATTTAAGCCCCATGACGAATATGAGACTGATAATAATGTTTGCAATAATACTGAAAGTGGGTTTGGAAGAGTGTAAACTTTAGATCCCACATATTTGGATAATGTTCAATCTTATGAAGTTTTTGATAAAAGTGGGTTTGGAGAGGTCATGACTTTAGTTAATCATAATCCCACTATTTTGGAAGAGTGTCACCTTTGCATGCATGTGGATCGTGTTGAAAATACTTTATGTGATAGCTATTTTGTTGAATTTGCTTACGATCCCACATGTAATCATTATGAGAGAGGAAAATATGATTGTAGAAATTTTCATGTTACAAAATTTCCTCTCGTTATGTTGAGATTGCTATTGTTCCTTTCTTCTTCCTTGCATATATTAGTTTTTGTTTTCCTTGATAATTTGTTTGCTTATAAAATACCTATGCATAGGAAGTATGTTAGACTTAAGTGTGTTTGTCACATGTTTTATGATGCTCTCTTTGTGCTTCAATTCTTGTCTTTCATGTGAGCATCATTGAAATCTCAATGCCTAGCTAAAAAGGCTTTAAAGAAAATCGCTTGTTCGGAGACAACACAATATTTTTTCTTACTGCTTAGTAATAAATAATTAATCTAGCCTCTGGTTAGATGTGGTTTTATGTTTTAATCAGTGTTTGTGCCAAGTAAAACCTATAGGATCTTCTTCGGTGGTAGTTAATTTGATCTTGCTGAAAAACAAAAACTTTTGCGCGCATGAGAATAATTTTCATAAATCACAGAAACATGCTTTTCAGTTGATTCATTTTGCAGAAGATTAATAAACAAATTATCTAGGACTTCCTATTTTTGTAGAATGTTTCGAGTTCCAGAATTATTTGAAAGTTACAGAATTCTACAGACTGTTCTGTTTTTGTCAGATTCTATTTTTCGTGTGTTGTTTGCTTATTTTGATGAATCTATGGCTAGTATCGGGGGGTATGAACCATAGAGAGGTTGGAATACAGTAGGTTTAACACCAATATAAAGAAGGAATGAGTTCATTGAAGTACCTTAAAGTGGTGGTTTGTTTTATGTCGCTAACGGAGCTCATGAGATTTCTTCTGTTGAGTTTTGAGTTGTGAAGTTTTCAAGTTTTTGGGTAAAGATTTGATGGATTATGGAATAAGAAGTGGCAAGAGCCTAAGTGTCAGCGTCCTGGACTTGGCGGTATCCAGTCCTGCCTGCCCGTGGCCCACCACGTGGCTCCATCGACGACTTGGTACGACCCAGCTTCAACACCAACACCACAAGACCCTCGTGAGGGCCAAGCCTCGCGAGGCGGATGACGCCAAGAGGCCTTTTGAAATGGCCGTTGTTGGCTCCCTTCCCGCCCAATATTTGGGAAGAGGACTAGGGCCTGTATATATAGGGCTAGCCACAACTGTAGAGGGAGGAGTTATGTTCATCCGCACACCACCACAAGAACACCTCACCTCGCGAGGTTGTTCTTCCTCTGTACTGTTCATCCTCAGCCCAAGAGGCAATCCACCACACCACACACTGTATTAGGGTATTACACCAAAGCGGTGGCCCGAACCAGTATAAACCTTGTGTCTCTTGTGTTGTTCATCTCGCTAGCTTAGAATCGCGGTGAGTTTGATGGCGTGTTTCGGTAGGGAGAAGATCTTCACGTGCACCCCATAGTTCGAACCTTAAGGGTTCTGCCGGTACCCGATATCCGACATTTGGCGCGCCAGGAAGGGGTGTGCCGGAATCTTCTTTCCGCTGATCCGTGTTCCATCGCTTCGTCGCATCCATGTCCGGCAACCCAAAGACCAACGCCGACCGCTAGGCGGCATGGCCGGCCCATGCCGCGCCGCCTGCCCAAGGTGACCTCAACCCCGCACCTCAGGTGGCCCGCGCTCCATAGAACGCTGCAGGGCGTGGGCAATGCGGTCAAGCGCTACCTGCCCTCACTCTGCGGCAGGTGTGATCAGCCACAAGGGCCTCAAACCATGCCACGGCCACGACGTTGCATACCCGACGGGAACAAGCGAACATGAGGGCCTCGCTCATTGTGGATCGAGAGCTGCTGCGGTGCAGGTTGCAGGAGAGCGGCCGAGACGTCCTGTTGGAGCGCGTTGCCGAGCTCCTGGATGCTGCAGCTTCGGGGGCGCCTCTCTTCTATGCCAGCTTCCACCCCAGGCCCCGGACGGATCGCGCGGCGGGCCCACCCACGCATGTGCGCCCTCAGGCGTGCCCCAAGGCTTCATCGACACCAGCTCAACCATCGGCGCCGGGCGTCAAGCCACACCACCACAACCACCGGTGAGCAAGGGTATGCGCATCGCCGCCTACGGTCCGGGCAGAATTCCGCCCTATCATCCCCAAGACGGTGCGTCGGGCCAAGCCGCATGGAGTGTGGGGAACTACGACAAAGTCTTCGGGGCAGCGGCCTCAGAGGTCTATGTGCGCCACATGGTGGAGCGGGAGTACGCGCTGGAAGACAACCCTGGCTCATTTATCGAGTCAGGCTAGGAGGAAGAGACGCCAGAATCCGAGCCTTTTCAGGAGCCCCAAGGAAGCCTCACCAACCGCGTTGGCAGCAGCAACTATCGGGTACCGCTAATTCCTCAGGAGCAAGCTTATGCTAACCATGGGCCGCAGGAAGTTCAGGTCACTTCAGCGGAAGGCTGCCCTAGCTCAGCGGCCTCCCTCTCGCCAGGAGGAGCCCACTGGGGGCTGCAGGAGAGGGGCCGGGAGCCAGGCCCCTCCCCGCGGCGCATGGAGCAAGGTGTTTCACGGAGGTAGGCCCTATGCCGGGGAGGTGCTGCAAAGCCTGCCCCCGACAGAGGGCCCATGGTCGCCGGGGGAACCGCTGGCGTCCCCTTTACCCCATTGGCATCGTCATTGGTTTCCGGTCACAATCAATGGTGGTCAAGGCTGGCGCAAGGCGCGGCCCTCGTCGGGCGATATGAAGCAAGGCCGGTACCTGTGAAGAAGGCCCAGTGCCTGTGACGCTCGCCGCGCGTGACAGTATCACATAATAATGAGTTGGGGCTGTACACGCCCCGAAGTCTCTTGAGAGCCACCCTTGGGCCTCGGGGGCTCCCTCCCACGCCCAATGGCAGCACTTAGCTCCGCGCTGGTGAGAAGACGTCGAAGACTAGACTAGGTGCCAGACGCGGCCTTTTTGCTTTTTTGCCCCCCTTTCCGTGGTCAAGCTTCCTTGCTTTGGATTTAAGCTGAAATTGAATTTGTGTTTGCGTATGCGAGGAGGGGTGTCTTGTCTCATTCGTGTGTTCTCTCCTGTTCTGGTTTCTGCCCTAGTCCGGAGTTCGCACTAGCTGCCTCCCCCTTGCGAGCCTCTCGTGGGTGGGGCTGGGCTAAGCACACGCGCGCATGCCATCCCACGGCCAGCACTCGCTCTCGCGAGGCTCTCACCGCGTGGTCAGCAGGTCCCCCAGAGGACCCTCTGAGGATAACGGCCTCACAAGCCTACTCAAGGCTTGTCCGGGCTAAATGTAAACCACAACAACTAACTAATCACAGGGCCAGTAACATCATGCAGGTGCACATTCAGCATCGCTCCTAAAAGCATGTGGACAACAATCTTTTTACATGAGGGGCTTCCTCTCCCAAAATGCTCTTACAACCTTCAGGGTCGCGCCCAAGCTTTTTGTGTGCAGGATAGACAGCAGGGGGATACACGATCAGTCAGACATATCGCTCACCGCATCCTCTTGGTCGCCTCTGGGGGCATCCCTGGCACCGCTGTCACTGTCACTGGCGTCACCATCGCCATTAATGGCGCCGTCTTCACCATTGTTGACCACGTCGCCTGCATCCGCGGCAACTATCACCCCGTCATTGTCAGAAGCAAAGGCCCTAACAAGCGCATCCACGTTGTCCTCCACCCACCATGCCAGGTCGCCGCGAATGGCCTCGGGCACCAGGGCAATGGCGGCGTCGAAGTCGAAGTGGGGATCTGCGTTCTGAAGATGGCTGAAGACGCGAGAGAATACACACCCAAGCAGGCTGCGGCTCCTCTCCTCGACAAGCTAGCGAGCCCTCTCGGAGCGGTTCTCCAGGTGCGTCACCACATCAATGAACAATTGGAGATGGCCGGCATAGTTGGTCATGTGACGATGTGGAGCATCCGCATCGCATATATTGCCCAGGGCCGTGTTGGCCCTGTTCCTGAGCTCTTGGAGCATGGGGCCGTGCATGTGCTCCAGCATCCGCCGTTAAAGAATTTCTTCTCTGTTCTTCCGCGCAATGGACTCGGCATCATCGACCCGCTATTGAAGAAGAAGCAGCTCAGCACGGGTGGAGGCCAACTCAGTCTGCGCCGAGAACAGGGCGGCTGCGGTAGCCTCCACGCATTGCCCCATTTCTGTCAGCTTGGACCTAACGGCGGCAGTCCTGCCCATAGCCTCGGCTTCAAACAGCTCCAGCCTCTAGTTGTACCTGCGCTCAAGATCTGCACGAGCTTCCGCCACAGGGCGGTCGACCTCCTCCTGGATTAAAGCCTCTCGCGCGCCAACCTCGACCTCTGCTTGGGTAACCTGGCGCTCCCCCCATCTCCAACCGCTCAAGGTCAAGGTTGCGCTCCGCGGCCTCCAGCGTCAACACTTCCACGCACCTCCGAAGCTCCTCCTCCTCGACATGCGTCCCCTTCAGCGATGCAGAGGAGGCATGACGCAGCTCCACCTGCTGCTCCAGGGAAGCGCTCTAGTCTTGGAGCTCCCACGCGCGCTTCTCCGTGATCTCGCGTCGATGGGCTGCTTCTCAGGCCTCCTCTATAGCTCGGGAGCAGGCTTTTCACGAGGCCGCAAGGGATGCTTCGGCCTTCGCGTTGTCAAGCTCGCGCTGATGACGTGTGAGATTGACTGCCACCTTCAGCTTGCATCGCTCCTCAACCAGTCGAAAGCCTTCAGCTTCAAGACACGCATCCACGTTCGTGAGCTCTCCACCAAGCTGGCCCATCGCGTCCATCTCCTTCCGCAGGAACTCTTGGCGAACGACGGTTCGCTCCCGCGCTCGCCTGAGCATGTCGTCGATGTCATCCTTCGTCGCCGGTGCTATCGACGAGCCTTGAAGCAGTTCGCCCCCTCTCGGCAGGGGGCTGGGGGCTGGCGCCCCCACGATCACCGGACTGGGTCCGCAAGGGGCCCGGACCGGCGCAGGTTCATCCCTCGAAGAGGAGCCAAGGACCGACTTCAACCATTCACTGTCCATGATTAGAGGAGGAGCCCTGGGAGGCTGGTCACGCCCCAGGCAAGGTTGCGAAGGAAAGGAGGCACGGGCACATGCTCAATACACCCTGCGGGAAGCCTTGCTTCTCTAGCTGCCCCTGCATCAGGGGCGGCGCACAAGCTCGGGACGCTCAAGGCCAGCGATGAAGGCGAAGCCTGAGGGAGTTGCTTCTTGGGAGACTCCACCAGCTTAGCAGGAGGGACCCTGAAAAGTAACAGTCAGGAAAAAGGAGCGACGCTGGAGGATCTGCAAGAATGAGGTACTTACTCATCTATGGCGAAGTACTTCCTGTGCTTCAATGGTTGAAAGGGGCACCCACTGCCACTCGAAGACTCCTTCCTCTTGCAGAGGGCGGCGAAGTCCATGCGGAACCGACCCAGGCGCTCAACATGTGGACCGGCGCGAGGTGCGGATGGAGAAGCACCCAAGCGGCCAACCTCAGGGGCGCCAAGCTGGGAGGGCGATTAGGCACCACTTCCTGATGGCCTGTCGAGGCCTCAGGGGCTCCGGCCACGGGAGCTGCGGGTCGCGTCACCCCATCGACGACCACCTCAGGGCGGGCTTCACAAGCTTCAGAGGATGACGCTTCGAGAGCCCCGTGCGGCATCAGCACCACGACACCAGAGCCTCCAGCCCCAAGCGATGCTTGCCTCCCTGGACCCGCTCCAGGAGCAAGATCGGTGTTGGCATCGGGGAAGGGAGTCATGGCGACAGGATGCTCGCGAGGCTCCGCAAGGCCAGCTGGGCGCAACCCCCATTCGTCGAAATGAGGCATCTGTCTCGCGAACTCAGCCCAGCCCGAGCAGAGATACATGAGGCTACCCCCGTGCCGAATATCACCGATGATGGGTCTCCAGTCAAGACCTCAAGCACCTTCTTCAGTGTTTCGGGCACCAGCTCTGTCTCCTGGAGCCTCATGCGGTCTTGGTATCCGGTCAGAGCCCACATCGGTCGAGAGTGGCGCTGGAGAGGAGCAATGGGACACTGGAGGAACTCCTTCACCACCCGGGGCACAGTCACGACGATCTCTCTCAACCACCCAGTCGGTGCCAAACAAAGGAGAGCCGAGGGATCGCGAGTCTCTCGTGGTCCCAGTCCAGAGAGGGGATAGCAGACAGCGTCGGAGGCGAGAGCAGGGGGTGGGCACTCCGACATCCACGTACAACCACCGCATCCGGAACCCACTCGTGGAAGGCAGGAGGCCAAAATCGATCCCCGAGGCGGTCGTCTCTGCCATGGCCTGGAAGCTCATGCACCCCGAGCACTGCAAGGAGTCGGTCAGGCACAACGAGAAGAAGTGGTGCAGGAGGGCGACGGAAGGAGCGATACCCACCATGGCTTCACAAACAAAGGCGAAGACGGCGAGGAGAGTAATGGATTGAGGATCAAGATGCATCATATGGATCTGATAATGGGAGAGCACCGCATTGAAGAAGGCGGAGAAAGGGGGAACTAGGCCAGCCCACAAGGCGTCGACAAAGAATCGAACCTCCGTGATGGTCGTGTCGACAGAGGCGTGGGACGCAGGCCAAGCCATCATCTTCCTGCACTCGTTGAAGCTGGAGGCGAGCGCGGAGCGGACCTTGCCCAAGGCATCCAGATTGAGCACCAGCGATCGGCCAACGGCCGGGTCGATTGCCGGAGTCGAGCTGGATGAGGGCACGGGCTTCTTCCCCTTCTCCTTGCTAGTCGGCACCATGACAATGGTGGGAGCAGAACTCAAATCAGATTGGGGGCGGAAACAGAGCCTCGAGGAAGAAAGGGGAATAGGAAGCACGCGTGCAGCAAAGAGGGAATAACTGTGTAAAGCTCCGCGGACGCCTAGCCAGGCGGATATTGGGGGAGCGTGGGGAAGCGGAGACGCACACGTCCAATCAGGCACCACGCGTCGACCAAGGCCACAGGCTTTTGGGGCCCGTGTCGCTTCGCACTAGCCCTTTGGCTTCGCTCCTAAGACAAGTCCGAGCGCGCCTTGGGCCCGGGGGCTACTGTTGGCATTCTGGGAACGGGGGTCCCCAGACTTGCTTGCTTGTGGCCTGCAGCGTGGCTCACCAGTGGCCCAGTATGGCCCATCTTCATCGACCCAAGTTCAAGACCCTCGCGAGGGGCCAAGCCTCGCAGGGCAGATGACACAAGGCCTCCTCATGGGCGGCCTCACCAGGCGGGCTCGCGAGGAGGCAGAGAGATCAAGGCGAGGGGTACCTCGTGACGTGCTCATGACGCAAGCCATGACGATCAAGACCAGGCGGGCGCCAGACTATGCAGTGCCCTCGTTTCCTCTTTCGTGCAAAGGGGGCAAGCGCAGGCGCGGGGTACCGAGGCATCAGGCAAAGGTTTCCATATCGGTGCAACGATACCAAGACCAGCATGACGGAGGGATGGAGGTCACCATGGAGCCCAAGACGGCGTCATCGCCTGTGCCTTTGGCAGGCAAAGACCACCTTTAGTCAGGATAGCTTGTACTAGCTGTCCCCTTTCGAAATGGCCGTTGTTGGCTCCCTTCCCGCTCAATATTTGGGAAGAGGACGAGGGCCTCTATATATAGGGCTAGCCAGAACTGTAGAGGGAGGAGTTACGTTCATCCGCACACCACCACAAGAACACCTCACTTCGCGAGGCTGTTCTTCCTCTATACTATTCATCCTCAGCCCAAGAGGCAATCCACCACACCACACACTGGATGAGGGTATTACACCACAACGGTTGCCCGAACCAGTATAAACCTCGTGTCTTGTGTTGTTCATCTCGCTAGCTTAGAATCGCGGTGAGTTTGAGGGTGTGTTTCGGTAGGGAGAAGATCTTCGTGCGCACCCTAGAGTTCGAACCCTAAGGGTTTTGCCAAAACCCGATATCCGACACAAACCTCTCAAGGGTTGCCGGATCCTGAAATCCGATATTTGGCGCACCACGTAGGGGTGTGTTGAATCCTGTCTTCCGCCATTCGATTCGTCTCTGCTTCGACATCTCCATGGCCGACACGCGCAGGGCTCGCGCCGAGCGACGGGCTGCGGTCGTTGCCCGTGTCGCTAAGACGGCTCAGACGGGTAACGGTTGTGGCCGCCGCGCTCCTTCTCCGGTGGCCAACGCCGCCATGGGCCCTGCAGGCCACGAGCAGCAAGCTTCACCACTGCACCCGTCGGTGCGCCGTGACGGGCACGCCACTACTGCGTCAGTGACCCCAGCAGCTTCATCCTCCCACGCGCACAGCGGCCAGGTGGACGCGCAGGACGCTCTGCTCACGGCACGGGAGCTTCTTTGCTACCGTCCGGTGGGTGATCTCTACGAGGAATGGCTCAAGCGTATCGCCGAGCTCATCAGCGTCGTGCACGGGGGCTCCGACAGGCCTTCCCGCTCGCTGCTTTAGCAACCACCTACAGCGGGTGACGTCACGCACGGGGCTCCTCCTCCACCTCCGGCCCGGGGCGCCATCATCGAGCCAAGGCGTATGGCTCCACGGCACGACCCGCAGCGCCCAGCGCCGGCTCCGGACGACGTGAGATGCCAGGTGGTGCAACGTCCCCAAGGGGAAGCGTGCGTGCTTCCAGCACCCCAGCACCAGGCTCACAGCCTGCCACAGGAGGTGGCGGAGCGCGTGCACCAGGACCACATTCTACCCCCTCGACGACCTCCGGTGGCCACGAAAGGATGCCGCGCGTTCACTGCACAGCTCTGCAACATCGTCTGGCCGAGCAAGTTCAAGCCTGACCTGCCACCATGCTACGACGGCACCACAGACCCCGTCGAGTTCCTACGGCTCTACGAGCTAAGCATCGAGGCGGCCAACAACGACGAGAAGATCATGGCAAACTGGTTCCCGATGGCCCTCAAGGATGGCGCGCATTCTTGGCTCCTGAACCTAACCGAGGGATCGGTTTCTTCCTGGGCACCCGCGAGTGTCCGCCGGCCGCGGGCGACCTGTGCCGCATCAAGCAGCAATCTGGAGAGACCCTGCATAAGTATATCCAGTGCTTCAACAACGTCCACCTCAAGATTCCCAAGGTGTCTGACGAGGCCATCATCTCCGCGTTCACCGATGGCGTCCGCGATGTCAAGATGAAGGAGGAGCTAGCAATTCACGAGGACCTCTGCACCGCTCTGGAGATGTTCAACATGGCAAACAAGTGTGCAAGGGCTGAGGAGGGATGCCTCTCCCTCCTCGAGCTCCCTGTTGCTAATCCAAAAGACAAGAAGACAAAGACCATGGACCCGAAGCGCAAGGGGCCAGCCGTGCTTGTGGCCGAGCTAGAGACCAAGCGCGGCTGTGACCACCCTACGTTATCCAAGGGCAAGCGGTCGTTCTGCGCCTTCCACAACGTCTACAGCCACAACACCAGCGACTGCCAGGAGCTCAGGGCTCTTTGCGACGGGTGCCTCGGTCGACGCCCTGAGCGCAATGATCGAGGCTATGGTCGCGGAGGTGGCCGAGGTGGAGGACGCTAGGATGGACGCAACCGCCGTCAAGAGTGGAGCGACCAGCCTCATGAGGACCACTGGCAGGACCAGCCTCGCGAGGGCAACTCGAGGGAGCAGCCTCGTGAGGACTACCCTTAGGGCAATGCAGCTTTGCCTCCTCTGCCTCCACCGCCGAGAAGGAACGAAGATCACCACCAAGACGATGGGGCTGGGGGCTTCCAGGAGCCACGGGCCATTGCCTGCTTCTTGGGCGGCTCACAGGCCCCGGCTTCCCATCGTGTCTTCAAGCAGTTTGCGAGCAAGGTGAATGCAGCGCTCCCCAAGCTTGAAGCAACTCGCCCTATGAAGTGGTCCAAGTGCGCCATCACCTTGGACTCCACAGACTGGCTCAAGTGCGTGACCACAGCTGGCGCGCTCCCCATGCTATGTTCCCCCATCATTAGCAATGTGACCGTCACCAAGACTCTCATCGATGGCAGAGCAGGGATCAATGTTCTTTCCGTCCAGACGTTCGATAGACTCCAGGTGCCATACTACCAGCTGCACCCCACCAAGCCATTCTCAGGAGTGACCGACGGATCGACACACCCGATCGGGTAGGTTCGCCTCACAGTCACCTTCGGCGAGCGCAACAACTACCGCACTGAGCTCATTGACTTCGACGTCGCTAACATCCGCCTGCCCTACAACGCCATGCTAGGGTACCCAGCACTAGCCAAGTTCATGGCGGCCACACACCATGACTACAACGTCCTCCAGATGCCAGGGAGCAGCGGCATCATCACGGTCGCCTGCCAAGAGAAGGATGCAGTGTGCTCCCTTGAGCGTGCCTTCCAAGCTATATCAGTTGAGAATACAGAAGATGAAGATGGCGCCCTCCCTCATGAGGTCACCCTCAAGACGAAGAAGTTGCAGCTGGGCCAGGGGTCTCATGAGGGAGCGTCACTCGAGGATGCAGCGCTAAGTCTCGCGTCCCTGGATGCGGCACCTTCACCCATCACATAGGAAGGTGCGCGTGACGCCCCTCTCAGGCTGGGCTCGGGGGCTCTCTTTTGGAGGGCCTCAGATCTAGCCAATGTCGCGAGAGCGACGCTTGGGCACCATGTGGAGGCGCTCTTCAGAGCACGCTTCCCAGGAGAAGGCAGCAGGCATGGGGCACCAGGCGTTCAGGAGTTCGTCAGCATGGCAATGGAGGAGATTCAGGAAGGAAGGGTTCCGCAAGGCGATCATCGCCTGCCATGAGGTGGAGCTCATAGCCCTAGCAAGGGTAAAGAGTTCTGCGTCTGCATTGACATCCCTGGGCTCAATAGGGCCGCGTCTCAGCAACTCATGTGGTCGTCTCGTGTCGGCCGATGCGAGGGTACGCCTCACATCTACGTCTGCATGCCTTTCGGCCTGGAGGGCGCGGCTGAGGCGTTCCAGCGCTACGTGAGGGACGCTCAGGCAGCCTTGGAGGCCAGGCACCAGGTGATCCTGGCGGAGATGGAGGACCACCTTCAGGAGCCTTCCGGTCCCTCCGAGCCTTACAAGGCTCGGCACCGGAGCGGCTCATGAGGAGTGGCTTCAACAGCGCGTGTTTTTTGGCTACTTCAACAAATCTTCAGCAACGGTATTATGTGACATCTCCCTAGTTCGTTCAGTTTGGGGGCGCCCCTCGGGCTGCACTATCCCCAGGCTGTGTGGGTCCGTCCCTACGGCATGTATCCCTTCTGCATCTATCAGAGCCAGTTACAATACTTTCCAAGCTACTTTAGAATTATTTACTGCTTGATCGGCGCTTCGTCGCCAAGAATGTCTCGCACCCTTGCAAGCCCTCCCATGACCGCCTCATGATTAAGGACTAGCAGGACGTATGTTTTCGGGTCCGTCCCTGCAGCGTCGCTAAACCCAAGTAGCTGAGCACTGGCTCACGGGCCAGCCCCGTGTACGTCACCTCCAGTGGCTCTTGGTGCCTTGTTCTCGCATGACCTAATCGCGGGTGGATGAGTAGGGGCGTGCAACCTCGTGCCCTGTGGCCAAGGGAACCGCGCGCCGACTGTTTTTATTCAAGATCTTTGCATGAGAAGACTAGGCACGGCGTCTGTGCTTGGGTCCGTCCCTGCAGCGTCGATAAATCCAGCAGCTGAGCTCTGTCTGGCAGGCCGGCCCCATTCACGTCACCTCTTGGGTTCGTTGGTGTCTGGCCTTCTGATGCAATAACATCAGGAAACTCACTCGGCATAGGCTGCCTAACCATCTCGTAGGACCAATTCAAGCATCTCCAATCAAGACCAAGCGCAACCCGCCTTGGGGTAGGGCCTTGTGAGTCCCGTGCTAGCTCACGGGTGCCCATATACACCTCCTCCAGCCCTGCCGTGCAAGCCACATGTCAGGGCGGGGTTGTACATGCCCCGGGGGCTCTCCTCAGAGGGAGCCCCCCCCTCCACGCACCAGTGGAAGCACCATGTTCCGTGCTAGCCGTCGACACTTCCGAGGAGCGGCTATGCCCGTGCAAGAGTGAAAGCGCTATGCTCCGCGCTAGTGATAAACAACTGGGGGCGGCCTCACAGCTGCATTAACCTTAGGGAGCCTCCGGGCTCAATGACTAGCCTCACCACACTGATCTCCCTCATGAAGGTAGCGTGAGGGGGCTGGGCACGGGGGCTACATTCAGTCACGCCTGGCGTACCCCACCTCGCCAGGCTTCACGGGCTTGGTCTTCGCGCAAGCCTCCCAAGCGAGACCTCGACGTAGGAAAGGTAGGATGTTTTGTTCGTACGTCAAGGGGGACTCCTGAGAATCGCGTCTCAGGAGCCTAACTGGTCACATAGCCCCTCACCTCTTGGGCTCTTCCTAGTGATCCGGACGACTCAACGACGGCTGAGGTATGTGTCGAAGTAATGGGCCATAGGTAGGCTCACCCGAGTCCTTGGATTTATCAAGACTTTGGGCCAGCTCCACCTGGTTGGACCCCGAGCTGAAGCTCCGCCCTCTGGGGTCGGCTGGCTCAGCGGCCGGCTGCCAGAGGGCGGCCGACCCAAGTCTACGGCACTCCGAGTGACCAGCTCCTGGCGGCCGCCCTCCAGAGAGGGCGGCAACGGGTAGGCGGCCACCTCACGACTGCGATGAGCCAAGCCCCAATCGAAGGTACAAGTCAAAGCATGGCTACAGTGAAGCACATTGCCTCCCACGCTCGAGAAGGGCGTGGCTATAGTGCTCCGTACAGACGGAGATCTCCGCACGACGGAGCACTGTGCCGTGTCTACCCTGACGTCGCTCCGGACAGGCGGAGCCCTGTTCCCCACGACGGCCTGTCGGTACGGCCTACCAGAGGCGGGCCCTATCGGGCAGTGACCCTAAGGAAGACGGCGGAAGCTCGACCAGGCGGATTCGAGAGGGGCCGGCCTCCAGCAGGCGGTCGTCCCTTGCCCCGAGGCAAGCGCGCCATTAAGCTGATAAGACCAGGTGTGGCTACAGTGGCCTACCACCAGGCGGCGGGACTGTAGCCATGCTAAGATGACCAAGCCCCCGTCACCAACGACACGGCAACAGTATGCAGCCACCAACCAGTCAGCGGGGACCACCAGGCGGCGGGCCCCACCAGGCGGCGGAGAAGCCGGAGGCTAGAGACACTGACTGCCGGGCCCAGCTGCCGGCCAGATTACCATTGTACCCCTCGGGGGTAGGCATATATAAACCCCCCAGGCCACCCATGCAAAGGGTTCTCACTCCATTAGAACTAGCCTCCCCCTAGAGCAGGAAGAGAGCTAGCCTTGCCTCCTTCTGCCTCTAGCACACAGCTCGAGGAGCACCATTGTATCACTTGTGCCTTAGTGATCATGCGGAGACCCCGCAGAGCAGGACTAGGGGTGTTATCTCCTAGGAGAGCCCCGGACCTGGGTAAAGTATGCCACCATTCATGTCTACGCCTTATCCCGCTTCTAGGCACCGGCGACGTTCTACTCGCTCTCACCATGATAAGCCATCCATTGGCATATGTCGCACCCAACGCCCGCCATTTGGCGCCCACCATGGGGCGAGGTGCACCGTCTCCCGGAGATCTGCTCTGGACGGGAACCCTGTTCCTTCCTGGCGAGCGAAGCTAGCCCAGCACGCCCGACGGTGTCAGCCTCGACGCGCTGCACGGCGTGGAGATCGCCTGCGCGGCGAGTTGCCTCGCTGACCTCGTCGGCGAGATCGACCTCTCCAACGAACGGGCTTCTGACGCGGGAAAAAGCTTCCCTGAGAGCCGCCTCGTCAGCCTCCTTGACAAGCTCCATGTCACCAGCGAGCCTGCTGTGGACCTGGAGTCCGTTGGCTCGACCGATCCGATGATCGTCGACTCTGACACGGCGTCGCTCGACGCGTTTCCCACCAACATGTTGGTCTACGACGAGCCACCTCCTCATGAGTACAGTGGCGGGAGCACCGTCACGGAGGTACTCGTCATCAACAGCGAGGAGCACTCGGACGGGCACGCTCAAGATCCCCTCAAGGCCACCCTGCGCAACCACACGGCGCCCATTCCTGAGGGCGTGAATGCTGAGGTGCTGGAGGCACGCCGCCTCCAGCTTATCGAGAGTGCTGGCCGCCTGGCCAGCATGCGCCGGCTTTCGGACGCTTACCGGCGCGAGATGAACCGGGCCGTAGGCGGCACGCCGGCTCCTGGGGGGGCTAGCCGCCTCGGCACGTTTCGGCAGCGTGGCGCGACCATCGCCAGCATGTTCAGGGCAGAGTGCCCCGTCTACGCCACACCTGCAGAGAATATCCAGGCCGCCCAGGCGGTAACGGATGAGCTGAACAAGTACAACGGCGACGAGCTCCGCCACATGACGGAGCGAGTCCAGCAGCTCCTGGACGCGGCTGCTGCGCTGCACGAGGCCACCTGTCGCGCTGAAGTCCCAGCCGGACGAAACGACAAGCCGCCCCCATGCCGAGATCATGGGGCGACCTCCTGGACGCCGACTGGTGGCGCCCGCGGAGGAAAGGGCAACGAGCCGGCTGCTAGCCACAGTCAGACGCGCCTCTCCATCAAGCGGGACGAGGGCGGCCGCCCTCGCGCAGTAGAGTGGCAAGGCGACCTGCCGCCTTCCCCGCCTCGGGGAGCGAGGTACCCCACTCCGCCTCCTATCATGCATCCGACACTCGGCGACCGCCTTGTCCGTGGAGAGGGAGTCGGGGAGAATGATGCTCGCCATCGGATCGATCGTCTCAACCGATCCCTGGCACTTGAAGAAGAAGATGCGCTGGGCCCGCCCTGCTTCGGCCCCCGAATCCGCGATGAGCCCTTCCCCAAGGGGTTCACCCTCCCACGAGACACGCCCAAATACACCGGCTCCGTGAGGCCGGAGGACTGGCTGGTCGACTACTCCATAGCCGTTAGCATAGTGAACGACAACAAGCCTGTTGCTGTGAAGTACGTCCCGCTCATGCTTCAGGGCACTGCCCGGACGTGGCTCAACAGCCTGATGCCCCGCAGCATCAACAGCTGGGTTGATTCCACTGAGGTCTTCATTCGCAACTTCACCAGCACCTACAAGCAGGCTCCCAAGCCCTGACACCTCTCCTTGTGCGTCCAAGGGCCCACGGAGTCAACTCGTGACTACCTCACGCGCTGGACCGAGTTGCGCAATTCTTGCGAGGGCGTGCACGAGGTGCAGGCGATCGAGTACTTCACCGCTAGGTGCCGAGAGGGCACCCTCCTCAACCACCGCCTCCTCTACGACGAGCCCGAGACCCTCGATGAGCTGCTGGTCATCGCTGACAAGCATGCCATGGCCGGCTCCTCCATGAAGGCGGAAATCCTGGTAGATGCATCCGGCAAGGTGGCACCTTAGGCCCCTCGGACTCTGGCTAGTGACACCAGTCGGCGATAGCAACCAGGTGATAACAAGCGGAAGGCCACCCAGTCGGCTTGCACCAGCTGGCAGGTGGCAACGGTCGAGGATCAGCAGCCAGAAGGGCAGCCAGCCCCCAAGCGGCAGAAAGGCAGCAAGTCCAATTGGTTGCTTGCCTTCTCTTACGAGCAAACCTTGGATGCACCCTGCAAGTTCCATAGTGGTGCGAGGCCGTCCAACCACACCACTCGAAAGTGTCACTAGCTCACCAGAATCGCCAAGGGAGATGGACTCCTGCCTCCTCCGTCTACCGGACCGTCGCCTCCTCAGCCCCAGCAGCCGGCGGCCAGACTAGTCGGCACCCTACAAGACAAGTACCCGGAGGAACATGAAGCCTATGTTGTGTTTACCAGCCTGGCCGATGACAGACGTAGCAGGTGGCAACAACAACAAGAAGTGCAAGCAGTGGCCTCCAACGCTCCAGAGTTCATGCATTGGTCCGAGAAGCCTATCAGTTGGAGCAGGGCCGACCACCCAGAAGTGATGCCTTCCCCTGGTTCGTATGCCCTGGTCCTAGAAGCGACCCTTGTAACGGAGAGGCGAGCAGCCTGTTTCTCCAGAGTCTTGATAGATGGCGGCAGGAGCATCAACATCCTGTACCGCGATACAATGGAGAAGTTGGGAATCAAGCAGAAGCAGCTCGTCCCCAGTCATACTGTATTCCATGGCATAGTCCCTGGCCTTTCCTGCTCACCAATCTGCAAGACCCAGATTGATGTCCTCTTCGGAGACAAGAATCACTTCCACCGAGAGTCAGTTTGGTTTGAAGTGGTGGACCTTGAGAGCCCCTACCATGCGCTGCTTGGCCGGCCTGCTCTGGCCAAGTTCATGGCGGTCCCCCACTACGCCTACCTCAAGATGAAGATGCCGAGCACTAAGGGGATCCTGACAGTAGTCGGAGACTACAAGAAATCGGTCGCTTGTGCCGCAGATAGCAGCCGGCTAGCCGAGTCCCTCGTGATTGCAGCCGAGAAACGACTCCTTGACCGGGTGGTGGCGTTGGCAGGCAAGAAGCCGGAAATGTCACCCCCCAAGAGTCGGAGGTTGAGGGTTCGTTCAAGCCGGCCAAGGAAACAAAGAAAATACCCTTGGACCCGGAGCACCCGGAGAGGCACGCTGTCGTAGGCACAGGCCTTGACAGGAAATAGGAAAGCAAGCTCGTTGATTTCCTCCATGAGAATTGGGACATCTTTGCATGGTCTCCCAAGGACATGCCGGGTGTTCCGACGGATTTCGCCGAGCACAAGTTACATGTCCGACCCGACGCCAAGCCGGTCAGGCAGCCCTTGCACCGCCTGTCAGAAGAGAAGAGAAGAGTTGTCGGAGAAGAGATAGCCTGGCTTCTAGCAGTCGGATTTATCATGGAAGTGTTCTTTCCAGAGTGGCTGGCCAACCCCGTCCTAGTGTTGAAGAAGAACAAGCAGTGGCGCATGTGCATTGACTACACCAGCCTCAACAAAGCCTGCCCCAAAGATCCCTTTGCTCTACCAAGGATTGATCAAGTGATAGACTGCATAGCCGGATGCGAGCTGTTGAGTTTCTTGTATGCATACTCAGGTTATCACCAGATAAAGCTGAACCCGGCCGACAGGCTGAAGACCGCCTTCATCACCCCGTCTGGAGCCTTCTGCTACCTGACCATGACGTTCGGCTTGAGGAACGCCGGCACCACGTTTCAGCGTTGCATGCAAAAGTGCTTCCTCAAGCAACTCGGCAAAAAATGCCCATGTATATGTGGATGATGTGGTGGTGAAGACAGAGAAGCATGGCACGCTGCTGGAGGACCTCAAGGAGACCTTTGAGAATTTGTGCCGATTCCAGATCAAGCTCAACCCGGAGAAATGTGTCTTTGGAGTACCAGCCGGCCAGCTTCTTGGTTTCCTGGTTTCAGAGTGCGGCATAGAGTGCAATCCCGTGAAGATCAAGGCAATTGAGATGATGAAAGTGCCCACCCGACTGCTGGACATGCAGAAATTCACCGGCTGCCTAGCGTCAGTCAGCCATTTCATCAGTCGGCTGGGCGAGAAGGCTCTTCCCCTGTACCAACTCATGAAGAAGACCACTTTTTTTGAGTGGAACGACAAGGCGGACGAGGAATTTCTCCAACTCAAGAAGATGTTGGCAACCCTGCCTGTCCTGGCGGCTCCGATTGAGAAGGAGCCCATGCTCCTCTACATTGCAGCCACCAGTCGGGTTGTCAGCATAGTCATGGTAGTAGAGCGCAAGGAGAAGGACAAAGCATTGTCGGTCCAGAGACCAGTGTATTACTTGAGCGAAGTGTTGTCCACCTCCAAGCAAAACTACCCTCACTACCAGAAGATGTGTTACGGCATGCATTTTGCCGCCAAGAAGCTGAAGCCTTACTTTCAAGAGCACCCAATAACTGTCGTCTGCACAGCCCCGCTTGCTGAGATCATTGGAAGCCGGGATGCTTCTGGCCGAGTGGCCAAGTGGGCTATTGATCTGGCCCCTTATACCATCTACCACCAGCCTCGCACCGCCATCAAATCACAAGTGTTGGCCGACTTCCTCGTCGATTGGGCCGAGACCCAATATTTGCCGCCTGCACCAGAATCCACTCATTGGTGGAAGCATTTTGATGGTTCAAAAATGCGCACTGGTCTAGGAGCCGGCGTCGCCCTCACCTCTCCCAAGGGCGACAAGCTTAAATACGTGCTACAAGTCCACTTCGCCGCCTCCAACAACGTAGCAGAATATGAGGCACTCATACACGGGCTCCGGCTTGCCAAGGAACTCGGCATTCACCGGATCCTATGCTATGGCGACTCCGACTTGGTGGTCCAGCAGTCGTCAAGCGACTGGGACGCCAAGGATGCAAACATGGCAAGCTACCGCTTCCTCGTGCAGCAACTCAGCGGATACTTTGATGGGTGCGAGTTCCTTCACATGCCAAGAAATGACAACAAGCAAGCAGATGCCCTGGCACGGATTGGCTCCACCCGACAAGCAATACCTGCCGGCGTCGCCTTACGCCGCCTTCTGAAGCCATCTATCAAGCCGTCTACTGATTCAGACTCCATCTTTGTGTCGGCTCCCCCCGAAGCAATCGGATCCGACTTGATGATCCCGGAGGCCGGCACGGGGATTTCAGCAGGCGGCCCGGGGACTGCTATAGCCACACCCGGCTAGGGGACTTCAGAGCCCGGCCCGGGGACTTCAGCAGTCGGCCCATGGACTTCTTCAGCACAGTAGGCGGAAGCAGCTACCAACCCACCGCCTCCCGGCCCAACCTGTCGGATTTCGGGTTCCGACAGACCCTCAAGGTTCGAACACTGGGGTGCGCGCGGAGATCACACCTCCTGCCTACCCATGCCTAAAACTACACGAAGAACAACACAGAGGACACGAGGTTTATACTCGTTCAGGACACCATTGTGGTGTAATACCCTACTCTAGTTTGTGGTGTGTGGATTTCCTCAGGGGCTAGTGATGAACAGTACAATGGAAGAACAGCCTCGTGAGGGTCTATTCTTGGCTGGAGCGATGAACTGCTAGGGGAGTTCAGTCACCTCTCTCTCTATCTCTCTGGATGGCGATGTCTCGGATCGATCCCCCTACCATGTGGGTGGCTAGTCCTATTTATAGGCGAAGGCCCCGGGCCTCTTCCCAAATATTGAGCGGGAAGGGCGCCAACAATTGGCCATTTTGAAGCGGAACATCTAGTACACTTATCCTGACTAAAGTTGGTCCTCGCCTGCCAAAGACCCTGACGATGACGCCGGCTTGGGCTCCACGATGACCTCCATTCTGCCGTCCTGCTGGTCTTGGTCTTGTTGCACCGAAATGGTTGCCTTTGCTTGATACCCTTGCACGCGCTTCCCCCCTTTGCACCAAAGAGGAAACTTGGACTCTGCGCAGGCTGGCGCCCGCCTAGCGCTCACCTGGCCTTAGTCGTCATGGCTTGCGTCACGGGCACCTCGTGAGGTACCCCGCCTTGATTTCTCCGCCTCCTCGCGAGCCAGGCTGACGAGGCCGTGCCTGAGGAAGCCTCCCGCGAGGCTTGGCCCCTCGCGGGGGTCTTGAGCATGTGTTGATGAAGATGGGCCGTACTGGGCCACTCCCTGAGTCACGCCGCAGGCCGCAGGCAGGCAAGTCTGGGTACCCCCATTCCCAGAACACCGACAGTAGCCCCTGGGCCCAAGGCGGCTTGGACTTGGCTTAGCAGAGAAGCGAAGGGGCAAGTGCGAAGCACTGCGGGCCCCAATAGCCTGCGGCCTTGCGCGTCGCGTGGCGGTTGATTGGACGTGGGCATCCTTGTTCCCCCACGCCTCCTTATTTTGCGCGCGCTAGGCGGACCCTGTGGTTGCACACAGTCGCCTCTCTTCTTGCTGCTCACGCACCTCCCGCTCTTCCTTCTCTCGAGCTCCAGCCTTCGCTTCCAATCCAATCTCGAATCCTCCCCCTTCCTGTCGCCATGGCTCCAACGAAAAAGGGAAAAGGGCAAAGCCCTGTGCCTTCGCCCCGCCCGCCGTCGTCGACGGCTCCTGCTGTCGACCGATCGATCATACTCAACCGGGAAGGTTTGGACAAAGTCAGTTCTGCCCTTGCCACCACCTTCAACGTGTGCAGGAGGACGACGGTCTGGCCCGCGTCTCACTTCTCCATTGACAAAATAGTCACCGAGGTTTGGTACTTCGTCGACGCCCTGTGGGCGGGACTGGTTCCCCCGTTTTCTGATTTCTTCAACGCTGTACTTTCCCATTACCAGATCCACATGATGCATTTGGGCCCCGAATCCATTACTCTTCTTGCCGTTTTCGCTTTGGTCTGCGAGGCAATGATGGGCATTCCTCCTTCAGTTGCCTTGCTGCGCCACTTCTTCTCTCTCCGCCTCAGCAATCCCACCCAATGCTCGGGGTGCGTGAGCTTCTGTGCCGCACCTGAAATAGCGGCCTCGGGGATTGATTGCAGCCTTCCTCCGCCTGCGACTGGGTTCCGCGAGCGGTGGCTGTACATGGATGTCGGAGTGCCCAGCCCCCTGCTTTCGGAGCCAAGCTTGCCCGCTATCCCCAATTCGGGCTCGGGCCAGGAGACGCTCACGAGACCTCGGCTCGTCTTCGTCTGGCATCGCTTCGTGAACTTGAGGGCGCTCGGTGTGACGGCACCCAAGGTGGTGAAGGAGTTCCTCCTGTGCCGCATTGCCCCTCTCCAATGCCATTCCCGCCGGATGTGGGCCTTCGGGGGGCGTGAAGACCGCATGAGGCTCCAAGAGGAAGATCTGACGCCTGAAGTGCTGAGGAAGGTTCTCATGATCTTGACTGGGGACCGTTACCCTGGCAGCATACGGCAAGGGGGTGCCCTATTGTACCTTTGCTCAAACAGGGCTGATTTTGTGAAGCAGATGCCCAGCTTCGATGAATGGGGGCTGCGCCTCACAGGCCTCAGGGGACCTCGCGAGAACCCAGTTGTGGTGGTGGCCCTTCCGGTTGCCCGCGACGGTCCTTCCTTGAGTAGCGGAGCTGGGAGGCAAGGGCCGTCGGGGGCTGAGGGAGCCACCGTCAAGAGGTTGACGTCGTGCGGAACTCCTGAAGCGGCAGCACCTGAGGCCCACTCTGCGGCGACTGAAGGTGTTGAGCCACGGCCCACGGCTCCCATGGCAGAGGCCCCTGAGGCCCCAGCCACCCTTCCTGGTGCGGTGTCTGGCGGTGTGCGCCAGGGTGATGTCCCTGACGCTGGTCGCATTGGCGCTTCTTCCTCATCGTAGGCTGATCCTTGCGCCGAGCTCGTGGGCCGGTTCCGTGTGGACTTCGAGGCTCTCCGAAAGAGAAGGGAGGCCTTGGGTGACGATTACCCTTGCCACCTATTGATGCGCAAGAACTACTTCGACACTGATGAGTAAGCCTTCCCCTTTCTTAGTCCCTTACTTCCCTGCTGCTTCAGCTGATCATTGCCCTGCAGAGCTCACGGAGATGGCTGAGGAGCCATCCCTCCAGGCCTCACCCTCTCCATCGTCCCCAAGCTCCCCGAGCTCAAGCACTGCCCTTCTGGTGAGGCCGGTTGGAGAGGTGGGCCATCCTGTGATGCGTCATGATTTTGCGCACCTCGCGACCATCCTTCGTGCGCCTTCCTTGGGCATAGCCAGCCTGCCTTGGGCTCTTCGATTGGTCGTGGACTGCGACTAGCCGAGGTCGATCTTGCGCTCTTTCTTGGAGGACGAACCGGCTCTGGGACAGGCTTCTGGCAAGGCGCGTCCGGCCATCGCGAGGGCGCCAGCCGCCAGCCCCCTACCCAGAGGGGGAGCGCTGGTTCGTGGCCCTCCGCGCGCACCCGGGTCGGAGGATGATGCGGAAGACGTGCTTGAGCGTGCTCGGGAGCGCCACGCCCTCCGCCAAGGGTTCCTCCGGAGGGCGGCGGACGCAGTGAGCTAGCTTGGTGTAGAGCTCGCTGACGAGGATGCACGCCTTCAGGCCGAGGGCCTGTGCCTAGCTGAGGAGAGGCGCAAGCTGAAGGTGGCCGTTGCCCTTGCGCGCCACCAGCGTGACCTCGATAACGAGAAATCCGAGGTGTCGCTGGCGGCTTCTCGGGAGGCCTGCTCCCAGGATGTCTTGGAGGCTCAGGAGGCTGACCAGCGGCGCAGGGCCACAGAAGAGCGGGCGTGGGAGCTCCGGGCCTGGAGTAGCTCCCTGGAGCAATAGGTGGCGTTGCATGAGGCGGCCCTTGCGTCGATGAAGGAGGGCTCGGTCGACCGGGCGGAGCTTCAGAAACGTGAGGAGGCGCTGACGTTGGAGGCCACCGAGCGCACCCTGGCCCTCGAGCAATTGGAGACGAGGGAGCGCCTGGTGGTGCAGGCGGAGGATGACATTGCCGCGAGGGAAGCCCGAGCTTCAGAAGAGGTAGATCGCCGGGTGGCGGCAGCCCGCTCGAACCTCGAGCGCGAGTTCGAGGAGAGGCTAGAGTTGATCAAGGTCGAAGCAGAGGACAGGACCGCCGCCCTGAAGGCCAAGCTGGATGAAGTGACGCGACGTGCGGACGCTGCCGGGGCCGCCCTGGGCGCGGCACAGGTGGAGCTAGCTTCCTCCTGTGCCAAGGTGCTTCTTCTCCATCAAAGGGTGGACGAGGCCGAGGCCGTCGCGCAGTGGAGCGAGGACAAGACACGCCAGCGGCAGACCTTGGAGCACATGCATGCCCCCATGCTCAGCGCACTCCGGGAGAGAGCTAACACGGCCTTGGGCAACATCTGTGACGCAGCCGTTGGGGAGCCTCATGTGGTCAACTATGCTGGCAACCTTCAGTTCTTCACTGTCGATGTCAAAACCGGCGGATCTCGGGTAGGGGGGTCCCGAACTGTGCGTCTAGGCGGATGGTAACAGGAGACAAGGGACACGATGTTTTACCCAGGTTCGGGCCCTCTTGATGGAGGTAAAACCCTACGTCCTGCTTGATTAATATTGATGATGTGTGTTACAAGAGTAGATCTACCACGAGATCAAGGAGGCTAAACCCTAGAAGCTAGCCTATGGTATGATTGTTGTTCGTCCTATGGACTAAAGCCATCCGGTTTATATAGACACCGGAGAGGGCTAGGGTTACACAAAGTCGGTTACAATGGTAGGAGATCTACATATCCGCATCGCCAAGCTTGCCTTCCACGCCAAGGAAAGTCCCATACGGACATGGGACGAAGTCTTCAATCTTGTATCTTCATAATCTTGGAGTCCGCCCGACCATGATAGTTCAGCTATCCGGACACCCCCTAGTCCGGGACTCCCTCAGTAGCCCCCGAACCAGGCTTCAGCGACGACGAGTCCGATGCATACATTATCTTCGGCGTTGCAAGGCGGGTTCTCCTTCAAACTTCATGTTCCTGTCGAATAGTGTCCTGTTTCCTTATAAATGTTGCGCTCCTTGGCTTTTACGCCCAATAATGGCCTTCTTCCACGTGTCGTATGAATGCGAAAAGCTAGAGTATTTTTACATTTTACCCCCTAGCCGTGCGAACGAGCCGCCTATAAGAGAGGGGATGATCTAGATCCAGCTCACACCATCCTCCATCCGCAAGTTCTCATCGAAGCGCCTCTGACAAAAATCCATTCTATCATGGATAGTCGACGCGGCTCCTCCTCTCGCGCTCCCAGCCCTAAGCTAGGAGATTGGGGGAGATGCTCAGTTCCACACAGCGAGCTAGTGGCGCTCCAAACCGAGGGATATCTTCCCCCAGCTTTCATGGTTCCGGTTCGAGCCGGACTCGCCACCTTCAGGGGTGGAAAGCAGGCGGAGAGCGTCCCCAAACCTTCCAAAGGAGAGCGGGTATGCTTCGTCCCTTATCTAATAAGGGGACTCGGATTTCCCATACATCCGTTTCTCCGGGGGCTCCTGGAGTTCTACGGACTCCAGCTTCACCACCTCACACCTGCCTCCATTTTGCACATCGCGGGCTTTGTAGCTCTTTGCGAGCTGTTCTTGGGCATCGAGCCTCATTTTGCCCTGTGGAAGAGATTGTTTTGCCTCGTACCCCGTTCTTACGAGGGGTCGATATATCAAGTGGGCGGAGCCGAAATATGGCGCATCGCCGGGACCGGATATCTATCCGGCACCCCGAAGAAGGCGTCCGAAGACTGGCCTTCGGAATGGTTCTACATGGAGGACGCCCCTCTGCCGGATCCAGTTCGGATCGGCCTCCCGGAGTTCAGCAATGCTCCCTTGAAGAAACGCCTGAGTTGGCGCCCGCGGAGCCCTCAATGGGAGGATGATGGGAGCGTCCATTATCTGATGGGCTGGATTAGGTTACTGGCCCATTCCGGATTGACCATGATTGGAATCATGGCCACGTGCATTATGCGAGGGGTGCAGCCACTCCAATATAGGGGCCACCCTATGTGGTATTTGAACGGGGAAGATGAAGCCACCCGTCATGGCCGCAGAGGGCCGGGCTCGGCAGCCGATCTGGCAAAGATCCTGTCCAGCTTGTACAAGGGGGAGGAGGAGGACTTCCTCCGCACGAATCCATTGAATGGATTCTCCATGAATAACCCTCGGAGCTCGGTAAGCGGACGTTTATCTACCCGATCCATACTTCCAAAGTCAAGTATCTTACTTCGTGATTTCGATGCAGGAGCTGCGCCGGGACGTGGAGGGCATACAAAGCCTAACTCCACAGCCTGAGGATCTGGAACGATCCCTTGATCCGGCCTCCGAAGAGGATCCAGACATAAAGGTGGAGCTGATCGACGGGGTGTTCCACCAACTTAGCATGGACAATGCCCTAGTCGCCATTACGGCTGACTACCCCGGTTTGTTTCCGGCCTCCCAGGTGACTACAACCGAGGTCTTGACACCATCATTTGATCCATGCTCAATTCTGACCATCCTATACTGATGGTGCATCGCAGGAGGTGCCTTTGAGGCGGGAAGCCGAACCTGCGGCGGCTGACCAGCAAGGGTCAGTTCGGCCCAGCAGGCGGAAGAGGAGTGCGACGTAAATCGAAACATCGCCGCAATGGTACGGCGCACCGCTGTTTTTAAGGGAAGGATTCCTAGGAGGTATATTAATGCTCATAACTTTCTCCAGGAGAAAGAGCGCTCGCTGGACAGTGTCCGGAGAGGTTGCCAATCAAGCCTCCGCCAGCCATGCTCCATCGCATGGTCCGGAAGTGGAGGCGAACACAAGGCAAGAGCCGGATGCTCCTCCGACGGAGGATGCCGATAGGCTGTCCGCCACCCGGTCTGAGGTGGAGAGCGCCATGAATCACAGGCGTCGGTGGACAGTTCTTCGTGACGCGTGTTTCTCCCCGGAGGCGTTGAATGCCTTTGATGTGGGAAACGCGCACCTTCATGCTGCTCAAGATGGTTTAACTAGAGCCACGAAGAAGTATGTGAAGGACATACGGGTAAGTAATTTTAATAGTTATATATGCTAGTAGCCCCCGAGACTTAAAATAGTTAAAATAACTGATTTAAGGATCATTTATTATGCAGGATCTTACGGAGAAGAATACCCACCTGTCCCAGGAGCTCCAAGAGTGCAAGGCCCAACTTGAGGCTGCACTGTCCGCCATAGGGGGAGCCACAGAGACCCTCGCTGGTCATACGTACTTCGAAAAGATAAGTAGTCAACAAAGTGCGGCGTGTGCGTAAATCTGACGATACTATTGCAGAGGGCGCCGGACTAGATCCGGACAAGCAACAGCTACTGCGTCAGCTAAAGGCCGGCGAGAGGGTGCTTATGAAGGTGCAGCAGGAGAGGAACAAGATCCAAAATGCCCAGACCCAGCTAGGAGAAGAGCTGAAAGGTGTTCGGGCCCAGCTGTCTGGCTCCGTGAAGGAGAATCAGCGGCTTCGTCGCGGCATTTATAGTAAGTGCTTGAGCAAATTCCGTTGAAAAGAAGAATTCGGCGAGGAAGTCGATTGACAGAAATGTGTCTTTAGGTGTCCTCACAGGTCGCCCTGCGGAGGAAATGCCCAGTTCAACGGGTGACCAACTTCCCGAGCTGGTGCAACTGCTCGAACGTGTTCGGCAGGCGATGAGTGGCGTCGTTCAGGCCTTATGGCCTTCCGTCTCCCTACCTGAGGGCCTTGGAGGGCTTGCTGAGAAGCTTCAGGGAGTACGGCGACGCCTCCGTCTGTGGAAGATATCGGCCTGCCGTCAAGGCGCCAGGGAGGCCTGGGCCATGGTGAAGACGCGGTACACGAAGGCTGACCCAAACCACATGGCCGAGGTCGGACCTGTGGGGCCTGATGGGAAGGAGATCCCTGTGAGCTTGATGTACGGCCAAGTAGAGCTGGCCGCGAAATATTCCCAACAGGACTGTAAATTAGACAGCCTGTTAGATGGGATTGAAGAGGAGTACAATCAGTCAGTTTGACGATGTAATTTAAAATGACATGTAAAATGCCTTCTAGCCGGATTGTAGATCGTTTGTCTTTGCGGACCTTTTCGCTTCAACCTCGGGACCCAACAGTCCGGAGTGTGTCCGAATACCCTTACGGTTATAAAAGAACCGGGGCATGCGTGGAGACAAGGCGTCGGGGTCATAATTGCTTTATCAGACAAGTGCCCAACTAGCTATGTTATATTACATGGTTAGTAAGAAACATCTTCCAGGGAGAATAGTTCCGTTAAGGGTTCCTTTCCCTGGGAGGCATGCCCTAAAGTGCATGTCCGGACTGCGAAAATAGCAGAAAAAGCATCTGGGGGCAGATAAATAAGTAAGTAATAAATCATCTTTCAAGTCACCGACCGAATATTCTCTTAAGAACGCTAGCTTTCGGCTTCACCCAGTCTGAGGTACACATCCGGCTGACCCGGCAGTAACAATCGCAGAGGTGCTCCCTTTACCTCCTAGCCGAACAATCGGGAACGTAGGGGTAAGCACAGGAGCCAGGCAACCCAGCTTGGCCAAAACTTAAGTCATATCGATGCATATAATGGTGAATAAAAGGTACATGCGGAAGTATAACACATGTGTTGGGCATGAAGCCCGTATAAATAAGCTTCTGTTAAAGAAGCCCCCAGGTATAATGAGTGCTAGGAGCACATCAAGTGTGTGCGAACAATGCGCAAATCAGCCTATCAAAGGTATTGAAAAAAAAGTGGGAAGAAGGAGGGGGACAAGAGACAGTGAAAATGTAAAAAGGTGGACGGAGGAGTGAGACGAACTCTGAGTCCGGCGTTAGGCGTAGAATCTTCGGAGACGGGCTGCGTTCCATGGGTTCGGCTCGAGTCGGTTGTCAGATGCGTTACGTAGACGGTATGCTCCGCCGGTCAGGACTTGGTCGATGATGAAGGGACCTTCCCACTTGGGCTTAAGTTTGTCCTTTTTCTTGTCCGGCAGGCGTAGAACAAGTTCGCCAACATTGTAAGTTTTGGCCCGTACTTCTCTGCTTTGATATCTTCGAGCCTGCTGCTGATAAAATGCGGAACGAGCTTTTGCCACGTCCCGCTCCTCCTCTAAGGCGTCCAAACTGTCCTGCCGATCCAACTCGGCTTCTCTTTCTTCGTACATGCGCACGCGAGGTGAGTCATGAATTATATCGCAGGGCAGAACTGCCTCTGCGCCGTACACCATGAAAAATGGTGTGAATCCGGTAGTTCGGTTTGGCGTGGTCCGCAGCCCCCAGAGTACGGAGTCGAGCTCCTCTACCCAGTGCGTGTTAGATTCCTTGAGGGACCGCACTAGTCTGGGTTTGATGCCGCTCATGATTAGACCATTTGCTCGCTCGACTTGACCGTTAGTTTGGGGGTGATAGACTGAAGCGTAGTCGAGCTTGATGCCCATGTTTTTGCACCAGAGTTTAACCTCGTCGGCCGTGAAATTCGTGCCGTTATCAGTGATGATGCTGTGGGGGACGCCAAAACGGTGTACTACCCCGGATATGAAGTCTATCACAGGTCCGGATTCTGCCGTTTTAACCGGCTTGGCCTCAATCCATTTGGTGAATTTGTCCACCATGACCAATAAGTATTTGTGCTTGTGGGTTCCCCCTTTAAGGGGTCCAACCATGTCAAGCCCCCAGACCGCGAACGGCCAGGTGATGGGTATAGTTTTGAGGGCGGTGGGTGGCATGTGGCTCTGATTAGCAAAGAGCTGGCAACCAACGCATCGTTGGACTAAGTCCTGAGCATCTGCCCGGGCTGTCGGCCAATAAAATCCTGTACGGAAGGCCTTGCCTACAAGGGCCCGGGCTGCAGCGTGGTGCCCGCCGAGTCCGGCGTGAATTTCAGCCAGGAGATTTCGCCCTTCCTCTTCGGAGATACACCTTTGAAGGACTCCGGTTGTGCTTTTTTTATAAAGTTCTCCCTCATGGACCTTGTAGGCTTTAGATCGCCGAACTATGCAGCGGGCCTCATTTTGGTCTTCGGGAAGTTCCTGCCTGATTAAGTAGGCTAGGAATGGTTCCGTCCACGGGGCAATTACTGCCATTATTTCGTGGGCTGAAGGTGTTATTTCATTGGCTGAGCCGCCGATTGTGTCAGAGTGGTCTGAGTTAGGTGATGCAGCTGGCTCCGGATTGTTATTTCCGGACTCCTCTTCCCATAATACGGATGGCTTAAAGAGCCGTTCCAGGAAGATGTTTGGAGGGACGGCGTCGCGTTTTGCGCCGATGCGTGCCAACACGTCTGCTGCCTGGTTATTATCCCGGGCTACATGGTGGAATTCGAGTCCTTCGAACCGAGCTGACATTTTTAGGACGGCGTTGCGGTAAGCTGCCATTTTCGGATCTTTGGCGTCAAAGTCTCCATTTACTTGGGATATTGCGAGGTTTGAATCCCCGCGCACCTCTAGGCGTTGAATGCCCATGGAGATTGCCATCCGGAGGCCGTGTAGAAGGGCCTCGTATTCGGCTGCGTTGTTGGAGTCCATGTACATTATTTGAAGTACGTATTGGACTGTGTCTCCAGTTGGGGACGTCAAGACGACGCCAGCCCCCAAGCCAGCCAACATTTTGGATCCGTCGAAATGCATGATCCAATTGGAGTACGCGCCGTACTCTTTAGGGAGTTCGGCTTCGGTCCATTCGGCGACGAAGTCAGCCAGAACTTGCGACTTTATAGCTCGCCGTGGTTTGTAGGTTATGTCAAATGGTAAGAGCTCAATGGCCCATTTTGCAATCCTGCCCGTTGCGTCGCGATTGTTTATAATATCGTTGAGAGGTACTTCGGAGGCCACCGTTATGGAACACTCTTGAAAGTAGTGTCGCAGCTTCCGGGATGCCATGAACACCGCATACGCTATCTTTTGATAATGTGGGTACCGGGACTTGCATGGAGTTAAGACAGTGGATACGTAGTACACTGGTTTTTGAAGAGGGAATCTGTGCCCTTCTGTTTCTCGTTCGACGACGAGTACCGCGCTGACAACTTGATGTGTTGCTGCGATATATAATAACATAGGTTCGCCCAGGTTGGGCGCGGCCAGGACCGGATTTGTTGCCAGTATGGCCTTGATTTCTTCGAGTTCGGCCGTGGCAGCATCCGTCCATTCGAAGTGTTCGGTGCGCCAGAGGAGGCGATAGAGGGGCAGAGCCTTTTCTCCCAAACGGGAGATGAAGCGGCTTAGAGCAGCTACGCATCCAGTTAGTTTCTGTATTTGCTTGAGGTCCTTTGGAATATCCAATTGTGACAGAGCTCGGATCTTGGCTGGGTTTGCTTTAATTCCTCTACCGGATACGATGAAGCCCAAGAGCTTTCCGGCTGGTACTCCGAAGACACATTTTTCCGGGTTGAGCTTAATGTCATATGCTCGGAGGTTGTCGAATGTCATCCTCAAGTCGTCTACTAGAGTTTTGACCTGTTTGGTCTGGACGACCACATCGTCTATGTATGCCTCTACTGTTTTGCCTATCTGGGTAGCCAGACATGTCTGAATCATGCGCTGATATGTTGCGCCGGCGTTTTTGAGTCCGAAGGGCATTGTGTTGAAGCAGAATGGCCCATATGGGGTAATGAATGCCGTTGCGGCCTGGTCTTTTTCTGCCATCTTGATTTGATGGTATCCGGAGTATGCATCGAGGAAGCACAATGAATCGTGCCCTGCGGTAGCATCGATGATTTGGTCGATGCGAGGGAGAGGGAAAGGGTCCTTTGGACAGGCCTTGTTAAGGTCTTTGAAATCGACGCAGAGGCGCCAGGATTTGTCCTTTTTTGGTACCATTACTAGGTTGGCTAGCCAGTCCGGATGTTTTATATCTCTGATGAATCCGGCTTATAAGAGTTTGGCTAGCTCCTCTCCCATTGCCTGTCTTTTGGGTTCGGAAAATCGCCGAAGAGCTTGTTTGACTGGCTTGAATCCTTTTAGGATATTTAGGCTGTGCTCTGCCAGCCTGCGTGGGATTCCTGGCATGTCTGAAGGGTGCCAGGCAAAAATGTCCCAATTTTCCCGAAGGAATTCTCGTAGTGCGGCTTCTACATCAGGATTTAATTGTGCCCCAATGGAGGCCGTCTTTGTGGGGTCCGTTGGATGGACCTGAAATTTGACTATTTCGTCTGCTGGTTTAAAAGAGGTGGACTTGGACCTCTTATCGAGTATCACATTGTCCCTATCCACCGTGGAGCGCAGCGCAGTTAGTTCCTCTGCCGCTAGGGCTTCGGATAATGCCTCTAGGGCCAGTGCGGCTGTCTTATTTTCAGCGCGGAGTGCTGTATCTGGATCACTGGCGAGAGTGATTATTCCATTGGGTCCGGGCATTTTGAGCTTCATGTACCCGTAATGGGGTATAGCTTGGAAGATTGTGAATGCCTCTCGCCCTAACAAAGCGTGATATCCGCTGCCGAATGGGGCCACTTGGAACGTGACCTCTTCGGACCTGTAATTGTCCGGCGAGCCGAACACTACATCTAGTGTGATTTTTCCTGTGCAGTGTACTTCTCGACTAGGGATTATTCCCCTGAAGGTTGTGCTGCTTCGCTCAATGCGGCTCCAGTCAATTTCCATTTTTTGAAGGGTTTCCTCGTAGATGAGGTTTAATCCGCTGCCGCCATCCATGAGTACCTTGGTAAGACGAAAGCCGTCCACTATCGGACTGAGGACCAATGCGGCTGGTGCTCTAGCTGTTCGGAATTTAGGTTCGTCGCTGGCATTGAAGGTGATAGCCGTGTCGCTCCATGGATTTGTTGTTGCTACTTGGTAGACTTCGGCGAGGCTGCGGATTGTTCGTTTCCGCATGTTATTTGATGCGAAAGTCTCGAAGACTGTTAATACCGTACTGGTACTGCTGGGCTGGTTGCCTGGGGCTAAAAAGCCTTCGCCACTTTTGGCCACCTGCCGTAATATCCAACATGCTCGAAGGCTATGTGTTGGAGTGGCGCCCTCCGTACTGTGGATTTTGCAGGGTCCGTTGAGCCATCCCTCCAGTACGGTTCCGTACCCTTTAGGGGTTTTTTGCTTTTTGGTTTTTAACCCAGGTGCTTGAGTATGACGCACCCTTTTATTTCGGACTGGGGTTGTATTCAGGGCCGGATTGTCCCAAAACCTAGTTTCGGTTTTCCAGGCACTCTCCATCGCGCAGTATTTTTGTACAATGGTCGCTAGGTCGGCGAAGCGTGTAACTTCGCGACGACTGATGGCGTTTATGATTCCCTTGTCCGTGCAATTGTTGCAGAAAATTGAAATCGCGCTTTCTCCACGGCAGTCCTTTATCCTGTTCATAACCAGGAGGAATCTGGCCCAGTAATGATGTATTGTTTCATCGGGCTCATGCCGTATTTGAGATAGATCGCTTATGTTTGGGTGGGCGGGTGGAATTAAGTTCGGAACCCCGCCCGATCTGAGGCTCAAAGGCCAAGAAGCTTCCGGATTCGGAAGCTTGGTTTGCTGGATGCTTTCCAGCAAATCTGGTCCGATGCCTGACTTTAGGTTCAGTATTTGATTAGCGTCCGTCCCTCCGCGGGAATCCGGCATGGAGGAATCGGGAATCCGGACATAGTTGGTTTTTTACATAGAAGAAGAGTCGCCGCATTGTTCCTCTACCACAACAACATGGTGGGTAACCTGGGGAGAGTTAATTTCTCTCAGATCGGTTTTAAGCCCAATCTGATCGTAGTCGGTAGCGACTCCCAGGGCGGCGATGCGATCCAAGAGCTCGTTTACGGAGGAGAGCTCAATCGGATCTAGCTGCTCGGCGAATTCCGAGCTGACGTGAAGATCGCTTTTAATGACCTGAGAGGTCATTGTCAGAGCGGTGGCCGAACAGGCGGTCATAAGAAAACCGCCTAGCCGGATAGTCTGGCCGGCGGCCAAAGCTCCCTTGACGACGGTGCCGTCTTTAAAGACGGGAAAAGGCATCCTTCCTGATGGTGACGGCACAGAGGAACTCTCAATGAAAGCACCAATGTCGGTGTCAAAACCGGCGGATCTCGGGTAGGGGGTCCCGAACTGTGCGTCTAGGCGGATGGTAACAGGGGACAAGGGACACGATGTTTTACCCAGGTTCGGGCCCTCTTGATGGAGGTAAAACCCTACATCCTGCTTGATTAATATTGATGATGTGTGTTACAAGAGTAGATCTACCACGAGATCAAGGAGGCTAAACCCTAGAAGCTAGCCTATGGTATGATTGTTGTTCGTCCTATGGACTAAAGCCATCCGGTTTATATAGACACCGGAGAGGGCTAGGGTTACACAAAGTCGGTTACAATGGTAGGAGATCTACATATCTGCATCGCCAAGCTTGCCTTCCACGCCAAGGAAAGTCCCATCCGGACACGGGACGAAGTCTTCAATCTTGTATCTTCATAATCTTGGAGTCCGGCCGACCATGATAGTTCAGCTATCCGGACACCCCCTAGTCCGGGACTCCCTCATTCACCGACGTGGTGACGCAGGTGGAGGCTCGATCGGGTAGAGACGACAGGTTGGTGGAGCAGAGGAGCCATGCCCTGCTTGGGCGTGCTTTTTCTCGTGTCTTCAGCCATCTTCAGAACATGGACCCCCACTTTGACTTCAATGCCGCCATCGCACCGGTGCCCCTGGCCATCCGGGGCAACCTGGCGCATTGGGTGGAAGACAACATGGACGCCCTTTTTAGGGCCTTCAGCGCTGATGATGATGGTGTGGTCGTGGTTGCTGATGAGGGCAGCATGGTGAACGGCCCAGGTGCTGGTGACGGCGACGTGGAAGGTGATGGCGAGGACAGCGATGCTAGTGACAACTCTAGAGGTGTCCCTAAGGATGCATTGGGGGATTTATCTGATTGACTGCGTGTTGTTCTTGCTTTTACCCTGTGCAGAGAGAGTTCGGGCTTGGCCCAGAAGGTTGTAAGAGCATTTTGGGAGGGGTAGCCCCTCATGTAAAAACTTTCAGTTAGCATATTTTTAGACATGATTTCACTCGTATGCCTGCGCCAAGCGGCTGGTCCCGTGACGAGTCGACTGACTGGTTTACCTTCGTCCTGCGTGGGCCCCGAGCTAGCGTGCGGAGGGCCGTGGAGTCCTGAGTGCCTCCTGAACGAGCCTATTGAACCTGCAAGGAGAACCTCCTGAGAGGGCGTGGCGAGGGCAGTCTGGGCTGCGCGCATGCTGGGCCTGGCCCGGCTCGCGAGGGGCTCACAAGGGGAGGCAGCTGAAGCTAGATGGACACAAAGCGGTAACCAGAACGCAAGAGATTGCTCGAACGAGACTAAACACCCCTTCCCCGAACACACGCAAATTTCAAGCTCAAATCCAACTTAAATCCGAACAGGGAAAAACGACAACCAAAGGAAAGGCAAAAAAGCAGAAAGGCCGCGTCCGGCACCTAGTCTAGTCTTCGACGTCTTCTCACCAGCGCAGAGCTAAGTGCTGCCACTGGGCGTGGGCGGGAGCCCCCGAGGCCCGAGGGCGTCTCTCCGGAGACTCCGGGGCGTGTACAGCCCCACTCATTATTACGTGAGAGTGTCACGGGGCGGCGAGCTTCACAGGCACTGGGCCTTCTTCACAGGTACCGGCCTTGCTTCATATCGCCAGACGAAGGCCCCGCCTTGCGCCACACTCCATTGCCATCAACGACGGCCGGAGACCAAGGACGCCGCCGATTTGATAGAGCGGTCGCCAGCGGTTCCCCCGATGACCACGGGTCCTCTGCCGGGGGTAGGCCCTAGGGCACCTCCCCGGCAGAGGGCCTACCTCCTGAGGACGCCTTGTTCCGAGCACTGCGTGGGTGAGGCAGGATCTCGGCCCCTCTCCTGCAGCCCCCGGTGCCCTCCTCCTGAGGGGTGGGGAGCTGCTGGATTGGGGCAGCCACCCGCCGCGACGACCTGTACCTCCTATGATCCATGGTTAGCGTATGCCTATTCCTGAGGAATTAGTAGTACCTGATAGTCACTGCCTTCGGCGCGGTCGACGAGGCCTTCCCTGGGCTCCTGAAAGAGCTCAGCCTTGGGTATTTCTTCTCCCCAGCCTGGGCCGAGGAACTGGCCATAGTCTTCCTCCTGCGCGTGTCCTTGATCCACCATGTGGGGCACATACGCCTCCGGGACCACCGCCCTGAATGCCTCGCCGCAGTGCCCCGTGTGCCACATAGTTCTACTCGAGGTGCCAACCTGGGAGTGGTAGCATGGCGGCTCACCGGGACCGTGGGCCGTAGTGGATCCCCCTTCGCTGGTCGGAGGCGGAGGCGGCATCGTTGGTGGCCAGGCGCTGACAGCCAGGTTGGTGTTGGAGTGGCCCTGGAATCCGCTTGGAGCTGTGCGGGCACACGTGGGGCCACTGTGCGGCCCGCCTTATGCCTGAGGCGGCAGCTGGGTGCAGAAGGGGTGAGCCCCCGAGGTGGCGGAGCCCAGGAGCTCTGCCACCCGCTCCAGTAGCACGTCACGGTCGCGCTCCAGCAGCCTGCATTGTAGCAGTTCTCGAGCTACCGTGAGTGCGGCCCTTGAGTTCGCCTGCTCCCGCTGTGAGTACGGCGCCGTGGCCACGGCGTGGCTTGAGGCCCTCGTCGCCGACCGCACCTACCGCGGTGTGAGAGCTAGTGCCGTCTAACTGCGTCGCCCGCGGCCCGTAGCGCCCTGCGGACCGCGAACTGTCTGGGGCACGGGGTTGAGGTCGCCCTGGGCAAGCGGCTCTGCGTGGGCGGGCCAGGCCGCCCAGGGATCGGGATTGCCCGTTGGGTCACCGGACATGGTGATGATGATGCGACAGGCGGCGAAACACGAGGCGACGGAAGGAAGATTCCGGCGCACCCCTACCTGGCGTGCCAAATGTCGGATTTCGGGTTTCGGCAGACCCTCAAGGTTAGAACACTGGGGTGCGCACGGAGATCAAACCTCCTGCCTACCCATGCCTCCCCGCCTCGCAAGGATCTAAAACTACACGAAGAACAACACAGGGGACAGGAGGTTTATACTGGTTCAGGCCACCATTGTGGTGTAATACCCTACTCCAGTTTGTGGTGTGTGGATTGCCTCAGGGGCTGGTGATGAACAGTACAATGGAAGAACAGCCTCGCGAGGGTCTGTTCTTGGCTAGAGCGATGAACTGCTAGGGGAGTTCAGTCGCCTCTCTCTCTATCTCTCTGGATGACGATGTCTCAGATCAATCCCCCTACCCTGTGGGTGGCTAGTCCTATTTATAGGCAAAGGCCCCGGGCCTCTTCCCAAATATTGAGCGGGAAGGGCGCCAACAATTGGCCATTTTGAAGGGGAACATCTATTAGACTTATCCTGACTAAAGTTGGTCCTCACCTGCCAAAGACCCTGACGATGATGCCGGCTTGGGCTCCATGATGACCTCCGTTCTGCCGTCCTGCTGGTCTTGGTCTTGTTGCACCGAAATGGTTGCCTTTGCTTGATACCCTTGCCTGCGCTTCCCTCCTTTGCACCAAAGAGGAAACAAGGACTCTGCGCAGGCCGTCGCCCGCCTGGCGCCCGCTTGGCCTTGGTCGTCATGGCTTGCGTCAAGGGCACCTCGTGAGGTACCCCGCCTTGATCTCTCCGCCTCCTCGCGAGCCAGCCTGACGAGGTCGTGCCTGAGGAAGCCTCCTGTCATCCACCCCGCGAGGCTTGGCCCCTCGCGAGGGTCTTGAGCATGTGCTGATGAAGATGGGCCGTACTAGGCCACTCCCTGAGTCATGCCGTAGGCCACAGGCAGGCAAGTCTAGGTACCCCCGTTCCCAGAACGCCGACACAACCGCCCTCATACAAGTTGGAGTGGTCGCAGTCGAAGAAATTGCGGCGCCCTCATGGGCTCAGCCGATCCTCAAGTTCTTGGTGAATAAAGAGCTGCCAACCGATGAAATCTCAGCCCGACAAGTGCAGAGGCGAGCTATAGCTTAGACCATAGTCAACAAAGAGCCGGTGCAACAAAGCGTCACAGGAGTTTATCAGCAGTGTGTGGAGTCGGACCAAGGCCAAGCAATACTCAGTAATATCCACCAGGGCGAGTGGGGCCACCAGGCGGCTTCAAGATCACTTGTGGCCAAAGCTTTCCGCCACGGGTTCTTCTGGCCGACTGCCCTAGAAGAGGCCAAAGAGCTGCTTCAGAAGTGTCAAGGGTGCCAAAGGTTCCGCTCCAAGCCACACCTGTCGGCTTCTGCACTCAAGACCATTCCCATAGCCTGGCCCTTTGCTGTACGGGGACTGGATATGGTAGGACCATTCAAGACGGCCCGCGGTGGCATGACTCACTTGCTGGTTGCGGTGGACAAGTTTACCAAGTTGATAGAGGCAAAACCAATCAAGAAGCTAAATGGGCCGACTGCCGTGACCTTCATCGCCGACATCACCACGCGATTCGGCATCCCACACAGCATCATCACCAACAACGTCACCAACTTCGCCAAAGGAGCCTTGGCTCATTTCTGCGCAACACAGGGCATCCGCCTGGACTTAGCGTCCGTTGCCCACCCACAGTCAAATGGCCAAGTGGAGCGTGCAAAAGGCCTCATTTTGTTCGGCCTCAAGCCCCGACTGGTCGAGCGTCTGGAGCGTTCTGCCGGCTATTGGCTCGATGAGCTGCCGGCCGTCCTCTGGAGCCTGCGCACAACTCCAAACAAGTCAACCGGCTTCACGCCTTTCTTCCTCGTCTACGGTGCCGAAGCCGTTATCCCGACAGATAATGAGTTCGACTCCCCAGGAGTCACCACGTACACCGAGGCGGACGCCAAGGAAGCGCGAGAAGAGGGTGTCAACTTACTGGAGGAGGCCGGCTGTTGGCACTCAGCAGGTCGGCCATCTAACAGTAGAGTCTGCACCGATACTACAACCACAAGGTGAAGCCAAGATCCTTCTTGGAGGGAGGCCTTGTGCTCCGGCTGATCCAGCGAACAGCCGGATAGCACAAGCTCTCGGCACCTTGGGAAGGCCCTTTCATCATCAGTAAGGTATTGGGCAATGATGCCTACTATCTGATCAATGCCCAGAAGCCCAGAGCGTGCATGAGGGATGATTGGGGCAAAGAGATGGAGAGGCCATGGAACGCAAACCTCCTCCGAAGGTTTTACAGTTGAATGCAGTATGTATCGCGCTACCTTTTGTACTATCTATAAAGACTCTGGGTCCCCCGAGAAGAGCTCAGGGACTGCCCTCTTTTATCTATGTGATAAGTGTCATGCCTACGAGAATGTATAGTTTTTCCGCCTGGCACCGGGTTCGACCAGTCGGCCCAGAGCCTCGCCGTCGTCTACAATTTGCCGCCTCCCGCAGTCGGACAAGTAGTGTGCCGGCACCAAAAACTTCCTTTGCCAGAAGCCACAGCTCGCAGAGTGACTGCATGGCGGGCAAAGGTTGCAAAGAAGTGCCCCACACGAAAGAATGACTAAGGAACAAAGCGCATATAGTAGAGGGCGTCATCGCACCTAGCCGTTTGGCTACTTGGCAGCCAGACGGCCGGCCTCCACCTCTATTACCAAAAAACTCCGAATGGCTAAGTCCTAGCCCCCCTCACAAATGGCTAGAGTGCTCAAATCAGCCACGGTTTGCAGAGCGGCCGCCCGGCTGGTGAGAGCATAGCCAAGGGTTGGCGGCAAAGGAAAAAACCAAGGAGAAAAAGGGAAAAAGGCTGGAGGTTAGAACAGCAAGCATAAGCAATGATAAATATTTACATGGATAAAGGCCTCTGGCCAACATTCAAACAGAGTTTGATATACACCCCGAGGGTGGAATTGCGCGAATTTAACAAAATGTTCAGAGCAGCAAGCAGAAAGCAGATAAAACCCTAAGGAGCAGCAGAAGACTCCGGCTGGGCGGTGTCGGTTGGCACAACAGAAGGCTCCGGCTGGGTGGCGCCGCCTGGCGCAGCAGAAGGATCCGGCTGGACGGTGCTGGATGGCATGGCCAAGGACTCTGGATGGACGCTGGAGTCGGCTGCACCGCCTGGCGCAGAAGGCGGCTCCATCTGGACGGAGGAGTCACCAGCAGCAGGCGGGGTGTTGGAGTGCTGGAGGACGGAGTCGATGGCGTCCGTCGGAGGAACGGGCAGCGGGTCTGCCCCCACTTGGACGCCTCCAGTAGCGGGCGGCACCTCGGTGCGTGGCTCATTGCTTGAGGCCCGGTCAGGCCGGGGCTGACCATCCGCGCCGACCTCCGGCATGTCGACATTGCTCTCCCCGTCTTCCCCTTTGTCGCTGGAGTCGATGACTTTAGCTGAATCTTCGCTGTCCTCCGCGTTTAACCCGAGCCACTCATGCGGAGCTTCACTGCCTTCCTCGATCACCTCCGGCACGAAGACACTAGTGTCGGTGAACTCGGCGATCGCCGCCGCCCTGTTGACGAGCTCAGCTTCCACCGCCGCCAGCTCCTCCTGCACCTCCAGCCGGAACGTGGCTAACTGGGCTAGATCTAGCCCAGGGTACCACACCTTGACAAATTCGAAGGCCCGACGCGCTCCTGCCCGGGCTGCTGAGCCTTTCCAAGCCTCCAGCCGGCCGGCCGCCACCTCCAGCCAGTCGGCAGTCCGACTTGGGGTGCGCAGAGCCGGTAGGCCTGGCCAGAGGGCAGAGACCGCCTGGGCTCCGGCGCGCTGGAGGCGGCGCAACAAGCAGTTAGCAGGCCGAAGCCGGGCCGGAATGTTGAGGACTTCTTCGCCAAGAGTCCGCGGGGCATCAGCGGCGATCTGCACACCCTCCGCCCTTCGCTCCTCGCGTTGGGCCTCGATCATTTGGATCGCGGCTACAGAATGGCCCGGGAAGAAGTCTGTCCGGGCGGAAGAAGAAAAAGGCCAAGACTATAAGCAAAGACCGACAACTCAAAGCAAGAAACCAGGGGAGCAAGGCTTACCATCGACCAAGTCTTCGATGCTGCTGAAGTAGGCCGTCACCTGGGCCTCCTTGTCGGCCCAGGCAGAGCGCTCGAGCTCAAACTCGGCAAGGAGGCTGGTCTCCGCCGTCTCCGCCTTTAGCTGGGCTGCCTTGAGGATTTCCGCCTGTTCAGCAAGTGGGGCGACCAGGCGGTCCTACTCCTCCGCCAGCTTGCTGCACTCCGCCTCCTTGCCACGCAGGGCGGTCTTGGCTTCACCTAGCTGCTGCTGCAGGGCGGCATTAGCCTCTAAAGAAAGAGAAGAAGAAGGCATTAGTCAAGCGGACAAGACAAAGGAAAGAAAGAACCAAGGAGATTCGGCCCGACTGCTCAGCAGTCGGCCCGAACCTCGGGGACTACAGCCTGCGGGTGCGCCAGCACGCCCCCGCGGAAAAGAAGCAGTTGACAAGGGAAAAAGACAGCTAAGGAGATTTGGCCCGACTGCTCTGCAGTCAGCCCGAACCTCGGGGACTACAGCCCGCGGGTGCGCCAGCGCGCCCCCGGGAAGAAAGAAGACAGAAACTTACGCCGGCTTTCGGCCAGATGGGCCGTCTGCGCCTGCAGCTCCCAAACCTTGGAGTTGTAGGCGGTCGCGCGAAGGTTGTGATAGTCCTGCAGAAGAGACATCAAAATGAAATCAGCAGTCGACAATTGCAAAATAAATTTCTGACCCACCTGCTCAGCAGCCGGCCAGGAACTTGGGAACTACACCCAGTGGGTGCGCTTGCGCGCCCCCACGAGAGAAGCAAAGAAGATCATCCGAAGAAGAAACCCAAAGACAACTTACCCAGATGGCGGTGCGCGACTCCAAGTAGGCCTCATTGCAGCGCTTGAGTGCCACCGCCTCCGCCCGAAGCTTGGCCTGGACGTCAAGAGACGCCTCGTTCAGGGCACCGGTCCCGCCCCCGTTTATCCAACCCACGGGCACGGCGCTGGTCGCCTCGGTATCAGGGGGCGATGAGCTCGTGGTGCCGATCTCCTGCGGCCGCAGTGCTGAGGCGGCCTTCTCCAGAAGACGGCGCGTGGGTAGGCGGACCGTAGGAATCCGGACCGTCACCACCACATTGTCGACTGGCGGCACCGGCGGCGCCACTGGTTGCTCGTCCCGCGGCTCGCTAGCTAGCAGATGCGGCGAGGGCGGGGGCGGAGGCACGAAGATGTCCGGCATAGCAACGTCGCCGCTCCCCTGCTCCCGGATCGGGAAGTCGTCGCCGGCTCCTCCGGTCGTCGCCTAGAATTCTAGCGGAGGCGACGCAGTGTTCAGGGGCGCCATGAGCAGCGGCTCTTGGTGGCGCACGGTCTCCGTGAGCCGCTCCATCTCCGCGGCCTGGGCTTCCGCCAGCGCCAGCACCCTCTCAGCAGATGTGGCGGACAAGGCCGCCTGCTCCCTGGCCAGGCGGTCGGCCTCTTCCTCGCGCGCCTCCTGCGCGTTCCGCTCTGTCGCTTCCCAGAGGTCGGCGGCCGGGTCGATGCGCCGACTGGTCGAGGAGGTCGCTGCCGACCTGAGTATCGAGCCGGCGCCCGACTTCTCGAGGGTTAGCGGGGCCCTGAAACAAGAAGACAAGTCAGAAGGCTTTCACGCCAGATTGACAAAAAGACAAGGAGTGAGGGAATGATGCTTACGCCGACACCATAACAGGCACCTTCGGTTGCCTCTGATATTGGGACATCTTGGCCGCGGTTTCTTTCCGCCTGGTCGCCGCGGCCGGGTTCTTGGGCTTCTCTAGAGCGCTGCCGAAAGCCCTATTTCCGCTTGCGCTTGCCGCCTGGAGCGGGCGGTCCAGAAGAGGGGCCGGCACTGGTGGTGGCGTTGATCCGGGCGGGGCGCGGCTCGTCTTTGTCTTCGTCGTCATCAGGCCAAGTCTCCATGCCGCCGCCTCCCTCGGAGCCGCCTGCTCCACTACCGCCGTCCGCCCTGACACCGCCGCCTGTCGCGTCATCGGCCAGGGCGGCCGCCCCCAAGTCGGGGTCGTCCAAATCGCTCTCCGCCCTGTCCGCCTGGAGGGCATCACCCGGCCCCAGGAGGGCGGCGGTTGCCTCGGACAAGTAAATATGCAACCAAGAGAGGGCGGCGTCATAAAGGGAAACGAAGCTGAAGGAAACAGTTCAAAGGACAAAAGGAAGAAACTTACAGCGGTAGGCGGGTTGTGGCGAGAGTATGGCTGCTTCCCATACCGCCACTTCTTCTCCGACATCTTGAGGTCGGAAATCACGTTCACCATCCCTTTCATGCACGGCCGACACGTTTCGCGGTATCCGCCCATCCGGAAGATCGGATGAGGGCGGATCAGGAGCGGGAGGACTCGGCGCTCGACGAAGGCGACAAGGAGGTCGGAGGCCACGAGGCCCTCCGACTCCTGGAACACTCGGAGTCGGCCGATGGCGGCCCCCGCGTCCGCGGACACTAGCTTCGGCTTGTACTTCCAGGAAGTGCAAGCTCCGATGGGGGAGCTGGCCTCGTAGGCCGGCAGGTTGAGAAAATCGGTGGCCGGGTACACATTCTTGATGTAGAAGTAGGACTGCTGCCACATCTTCATCGACTGCGCCAGCTTGAAGACCGGGAAGGCGTTCCGCTTTGCCGGACGGCGCACGGCGACGAAGCCCCCGCACTCGGCCACCATCTCCTTGGCGGAGGTGCCGAGCTTCCCATAAAAGAATGCTCCCCACAGCTCGATTGTGGGGAGGATGCCGAGGTAGCCCTTGCACGCCGTGACGAAGGCGGAGAGCAGAGTCACTGCGTTGGGTGTGAGATGGTGAGGTTGAAGATTGTAGAAGTTGAGGAAGGAGCAGAAGAAGTCGCTTGCTGGAAGGCCGAAGACGCAAAGGAAATGCAAGCGGAAGATGACCCGCTCGACCTCCTGTGGCACCGGCAAGATCTCCGTCTCCGGCGGCACCCGCGCCTTGACGAAGGTCGCGCTGGGCATCCGGCGCGTGTCGCAGAGGAAGGAGATGTGATCCTCGATCACGGTCGATCCATCCCAGTCGCCCATGGCTCCGGATGGCGGCACGGGGAGGAGAAACGCGTCGGCGGTGGGCAACGGCGGCGGCACTACAGCAGCAGCAATGGAGGCTGAGAGGAGAAAAAGAAGAGTGGGAGGGGGCGCGAGAGCTTCGCCGCACCTCTCCCCCTCCCTACTTATAGCGCCCGGGCTATGAAGCCGAGGGGGTGGCACATGGGGTCGTGGGATTAACTGCGCCCACGTCCCCACGACCCCCCGTTTCCCGCGCACATTCACCATGCTATAAAGAATCGTGGGGAACGGCAACCATCTCCTTCGGCGCAGTAAATCCGCCCGGTTGCCGAGGCATGGTAGTGGCGGGCCCGGCCCTGTGTCACGTCCCGTCCAGAACGTGGGGTGGCAGGCTAGTCAGGCTAGCGTGCGCCGCGTGGCGCGTCCATGGCGGGCGGCTGCCTAGGGAAGCTTAGCAGACACGCCACTTACCTCCCGCCCTGAAGTTCAAAAAACAATCATACAAGCTCTGCCTGGAAGAGGCCGACCTCAGCAGTCGGCCAACCGCACGGCAGGCCGGCATGTTCCCGGAGCCCGGTGAGGGAGGAAGCCGCTGAGGCTTCGCAGTCCCTCGACCGCGGTGCCTCACCGGCTTCGGGGACTACTGTCGGAGTAATGGGCCATGGGTAGGCTCACCCGAGTCCTTGGATTTATCAAGACTTTGGGCCAGTTCCGCCTGGCTGGACCCTGAGCTGAAGCTCCGCCCTCTGGGGCCGGCTGGCTCAGTGGCCGGATGCCAGAGGGCGGCCGACCCAAGTCTACGGCGCTCTGTGTGACCGGCTCCTAGCGGCCGCCCTCTAGAGAGGGCGGCAACGAGTAGGCGGCCACCTCACGACTGCGGTGCGCCAAGCCCCCATCGAAGGTACATGTCAAAGCATGGCTATAGTGAAGCACGTCGCCTCCCACGCTCGAGACGAGCGTGGCTACAGTGCTCCGTACAGACGGAGATCTCCGCACGACGGAGCACTGTGCCATGTGTACCCTGACATCGCTCCGGGCAGGCGAAGCCCTGTTCCCCACGACGTCCTATCGGTACGGCCTGCCAGAGGCGGGCCCTATCAAGCAGTGACCCTAAGATGGGCCCAAGACGGCGGAAGCTCGACCAGGCAGATTCGAGAGGGGTCGGCCTCTAGCAGGCGGCCGTCCCTTGCCCCGAGGCGAGCGCGCCATTAAGCTGATAAGACCAGGTGTTGCTACAGTGGCCTCCCACCAGGCGGCGGGACTATAGCCATGCTAAGATGACCAAGCCCCCGTCACCAATGACACGGCTACAGTAAGCAGCCACCAACTAGTCGGCGAGGCCCACCAGGCGACGGGCCCCAGCAGTCGGCGGAGAAGCCGGAGGCTGGAGACACTGACTGTCGGGCCCAGCAGCCGGCCAGATTACCATTGTACCCCTTGGGGGTAGGCCTATATAAACCCCCCAGGCCACCCATGCAAAGGGTTTCCACTCCATTAGAACTAGCCACCCCCTAGAGCAGGAAGAGAGCTAGCTTTGCCTCCTTCTGCCTCTAGCACATAGCTCGAGGAGCACCATTGTATCACTTGTGCCTTAGTGATCATGCAGAGACCCCGCAGAGCAGGACTAGGGGTGTTATCTCCTAGGAGAGCCTCGAACCTGGGTAAAGTACGCCGGCGTTCATGTCTACGCCTTATCCCGCTTCCAGGCACCGGCGACGTTCTACTCGCTCCCACCATGATAAGCCATCCATTGGCATATGTCGCACCCAACCACCGACAGTATGCGCGGGGCAAGGCCCTACCGACGCAGAATGCCAAAAGCTGGTTGTCACCCTTCTCCTTCAAGCCATTCGTACATTAAGGGGGACTCCTACGCATCGCGACTCAGGAGCCTAACTGGTCCTGTAGCCCCTCACCTCTTGGGCTCGTCCTGGTGATCCGGACGACTCAACAACGGCTGAGGTATGCGCGTGGCTGGGTCCTGCCGACGCAGAACACCAAGGCTTGCCCCTGCATCTTTTCCTAAGTTGTTCGCACGTCAAGGAGGACTCCTGAGCATCAAGACTCAGGAGCCTAACTCGTCACGTAGCCCCTCACCTCTTGGGCTCGTCCTGGTCATCCGGACGACCCAACGACGGCTGAGGTACGTGCGGCACCGGGCTCTGCTGATGCAGAGCAACAAAGCAGGAAAAGCTGAAGGAGCATTATTTAGTTATTACAAGACATATTGTTCCAAGCAAATAATTTTAAATGCCTTCCCGAGGCATGTCGCATGATGCAGGATAAACAAGCAAAGGAAGAATCTTCGAGCCACCTCTTCAGACTTGGGCGTCACCACTGCCCGCCAGTAGAGCCACGTCGCCAAGCGCATCATCTGTTCCACCGGGTTCGGTTGGAGGACCAATGACCAGGTACTTTCTCAGCATGGCGTCCATGGAGTTCTTCACGGCTGCGGCAGCAACATCCTCGGGGTCGGCGTCCATCGGAGTGAGGAAGGAGGAGAGGTTGAAGCTGGCATCCTGGAGATAAAGATGGCTAAAGACACACGTCAGAGCTGAGGAAGAAAGTGAGCGTGCCTCACTTTCCACCAAGGACGCAAACCCGTTGACAGCATCTTCAAACACCGCCACGACTTCAGGAAGCAGAGCAACAGGGCTCTTCCTCGGGGTCGTCACCACCACCTTTCTCGAGGGATCATCTCCAAAGAGCGCCTTCTGGGCCTTATGGAAGCGTACCTCAAGAGAGGAAAGGGTGTCATGCTCCATGGCAGCCACCTTCTTAGCCTCGGTCAGGGCTGCTTGGGCTGCCTCCGCTTCCTCCTTCAGCTTCACCAGGCGGTCACGCTCTCTAGCCTGCTCCAAGGCCATCTCAACTGGCGATGGAAGCTTCCTGGGCCTCAAGCTTCTCCTCACGCTCCTGGAGCTGGCTCGCCTGGGCGGCCTGCTGGTCCTGGAGAGCCTTCAGATCAGCCTCCGCCACGCGGCACCAGTTCTCAGCTTCTGTGGCCTCCTGCCGCGCTAGGTCACGCGCCATGGTGGCCACCCCCAGTGCCTTCTGGGCCTCCTCCGCAGGGCCCCAGGCCGTGCGGATAGAGGCCTCAGCCTTGAGCCAACCAGAGATCAGCCCTAGGTGTCCCTGCACCGAATGACAGTCCGGGCCCTGAAGTTCACCCTGGAAGAGGTCCAGCGCCGCCCTTGCCTCTTCCAGAGTCCCGGAGGGAGCGGGAGCACCATGACTCGGCCGCGTGCTAGGCAAGGGAGGAGACGCCCTCAGTGCCAAGGCAGAAGAACCCTCAGCCTCAGGAAGGACCGGGGGCTCCAGAGACTAGTTTCCCTCAGCAGCCGCGACAAGGCTGGGTGCCAGAGGAGTCAGGCCTATAAAAGGCACCGGCACCTCCTAAGGACGGGCATCCACGTCCTCCGGAGATGGCGTCACCTCTAGGGCCGCGGGGGCAGCGGCACTCTTCTTCCCCAGGGCCGCGGTGACCGCTTCATTGCTCGCGGCCGCGGCAACCTCTGTACCCTCCTTCTGCTTCTTCGACGGTTGCTGCCTAACGACAGAAGAATAACGCTCAACACCATTTCAAGAACCGACAGGCAAGGATAAGGGAGAAACTTACTGGTCGACAAAGGCGTAGTGCCTTTTCATGCTCAGCAAGAGGGCACTGGGGCGGAGCAGCTGGCGCCGAGCTCTTGGGAGCAGGAGAGCTTGCGGTTAGTGCCACCTGGGGCGGCGTCGGCGAAGGTGGGCTACTGCCCGGAGAAATCAGCGCGGTCCTGCTTTTCTTTACAACCGCCCGCTTGGGCTGCTTCAAGGAGGCCACCCCAGACCTCGTCGTGACTCCTGGAGGGCGCTGTCGGTGTCAAAACCGGTGGATCTCGGGTAGGGGGTCCCGAACTGTGCGTCTAAGGATAATGGTAACAGGAGGCGGGGGACACAATGTTTACCCAGGTTTAGGCCCTCCCATTGGAGGTAATACCCTACTTCCTGCTTGATTGATCTTGATGATATGAGTATTACAAGAGTTGATCTACCACGAGATCGTAGAGGCTAAACCCTAGAAGATAGCCTATGATTAAGGTTGTTGTCGTCCTATGGACTAAACCCTCCGGTTTATATAGACAACAGAGGGGGCTAGGGTTACACAGACTCGGTTACAGAGAAAGGAATCTTCATATCCTAATCGCCAAGCTTGACTTCCACGCAAAGGAGAGTCCCATCCAGACACGCGACGAAGTCTTCTATCTTGTGTCTTCATAGTCTAGCAGTCCGACATATGCATATAGTCCGGCTGTCCGAGGAACCCTTAATCCAGGACTCCCTTAGTAGCCCCCGAACTAGGCTTCAATGAGGATGAGTCCGGCGCGCAGATTGTCTTCGGCATTGCAAGGCGGGTTCCTTCTCCAAACTCTTCAAAGTACCTGTTGTAAATAGCGGCTTCTGGCTTCCCATTTAATGTTACGCTCATCGGCTTCTGCACCTTAATGGTCTCGGCCTCCATGTGTCGAACGAATGCGAGAAGTCGGGGCATTTTTACACTTACCACCCTAACCATGTAAACAAATTGTCTATTAAAGAGACGGGGATCTTCAGATCCAATTCACACCATCTTCCCCAAGCAAGGAATCATCTGAGCGCGCCCGAAAAATCACTCCAACATGGCCGGCGCTCACAGCTCTTCCTCCCGCTCTCGCAACACCAAGCCGAGCGATTGGAGAAGTGTACCGCATCCCACAGCCAATTAGTGAAGTTACAGACCCAGGGGTTTCTACCTCCTGCATATCTAGTCCCCGTTTGAGATGGATTGGCTTCCTTCGATGGCGGGGAGCAAGCGGAGAACTTTCCCAACGCATCCAGGGGGAGCGAGTATGCCTTGTCTCCTACTTACTGATGGATGTCGGATTTCCAATCCATCCGTTCCTCCGTAGGCTTCTGGAGTTCTATGGCCTCTTGCTGCACAACTTCACACCTGCCTCAATCCTGCACATCACAGGTTACGTCGCTCTTTGCGAGCTATTTCTGGGTTGCGAAGCCCATTTCGAGCTATGGAAGAAGTTGTTCTGCCTCGTCCCCTGTAATCAAGGGGGATCAATATTCCAAGTGGGCGAAGCCGAGATATGGCACATCGCCGGGACCGGATACTTATTCGGCACGTCGAAGAAGGCATCCAAAGAATGGCCTTCCGAGTGGTTTTATATTGAGGATGTCTCCCTCCCCGAGCCAATCCAAATGGGTCCTCTTGAGTTTACAAATGCTCCGCTGAGAAAATGCCTCAATTGGTGTCCCCGAAGCGTCAGAGAGGAAGATAGCAGGGAGGTCCTTCAGTTGATGAGCAAGATAAGAATGCTCGCTCAGTCTGGATTATCAATAATGGAGGTTATGGCGATATCCATAATGCGGGGGGTTCAGCCACTCTAATACCGAGGGCATCCCATGTGGCACTTCAATGGAGAAGACGACGCCACCCGCTGCGGTCGGAAGGGTCCAGACTCCACCACCGCTCTGGTGGAAATATTGTCTGATTTGTAAAGGGAGAAAGAGAGGAGTTCATCCGCATTAAGCCATGGGATGGATTTTCCATGTACAACCCTCCCAGCTAGGTGAGCCGCCATCCCTCACTCTACTCTATTCATTTCCTGAGTCTCATTTTTCATAAATATTTACTCCGTCCACTTATAACAGGAATGGCGAAAAATAACCAGGGAGTTCCATAGCCCGGCACCACAGCCAGAGGACCGTAACCGGGCCCTTAACACCGGATTCGAAGAGGATCCATATATATTCATGGAGCTCGTGGAAGGGGTGTTTCACCAGGCGAGCTGTGACGCACAGAAGTGGCGATCATTGCTGACTATCCCGGCCTCCTCCCTGCATCGCATGTAAGTAAACAAGACACTTATCTTACAAAAAGGATTTACTCCCTCCGTCTTACCCACGGCACAATTCTTATGCTCTAAAGGGAAAACGATCAGCGCGCCAAGCCGAACCCGAGGTGACTCGCCAACAAGGGGCACCCATGCCGAGTAGGCCTTCAAAAAGAAAGGCGAACAGAAACATGGCGGAGTCGTCAACAAGGAGGTATGGTTTTAAACATGCTCCATGGTTGTCATCTTAAAGTATGACACTATCCGTTGTGTTTTAGCAGAAAGAACATCCGCCGGACTATGTCCGGGGATCCTGCCAACCGTGTCTCTACTACTTGGATTCCAGACCTGGTCTCAAGGAAGGAGGCCAACACGGAAGTGACACCGGACTGTCCTCATACAGAGGATTCAGATAGAATGTCTGTTACAAATTCTGAAGTGGATTGCACCATGAACCATCGGCGCCGGCAGGCCACACTCCGCGACCCTGGTTTTTCAGAAGAGGCTTTTAATGCCTTCAACTCGCGTGGTGCGTACATCCGAGCCGCTCAAGATGGGCTTGCTAGAGCCAAGGACCAGTATTTGAAAGATATACGGGGTAAGTATAAAAATCTGATAATTATGTATATCAGTAGCCCCTAAGACTTGAAGCAATTGGTACAACTGATTTAAGGATCATGGTATTAATAGGTTCAAGAAGAACAACCTGTTGTCTCAAGAGCTGGAAGAGTGTCGAACCCAGCTAACGGCCGCTATGGCCGAGCTGTCAAGATTCGTAAAGGCATCAATTGGTATGTATTTCCAAATTGAGAAAAAAACCATATTATATGTATAAACCTGTAATGCTAACAATATCTGATGACCAAAATCCTCAGATAATCCGGAACAGAATCCGGGAATCCCACAAGTGGGTGAACAAGGAGTGCAAAGGCATGTAGACGCTGGCGAGCGTGTACTTACAAGGGTCATACAGGAGAAAAACAAACTCCGAGATGCCAATACCCAGCTGGGTGAAGAATTGAAAGATGTTCGGGCCCAACTGGCTGATTCTATAAAGGAAAATAGCAGGCTTCAACGCGGCATTTTTAGTATGTTCTCAAACGAACATTTATATAGTTCGGCAAAGATTGGAACTGATAGAGTTATGTCTGTAGGTATGATGACTGGCCGTCCCGAAGAGGAGATGCCCGAATCCTCGGGCGATCTGCTACAAGAGCTTTTGCAACTGCACAAGCAAGTTCGGCAGGTCATGTGGAGTGTCTCCAAGGCCTTGCGGCCATCCGCCTCTCTACTAGGAAGTATGGGGGAGCTCGTACAGCTTTTCAAGGGAGCGGGGCGGCGTTTCCGACTATGAAGATATCTGCCTGTCGAGAAGGAGCGAGGGAGGCTTGGGCCATGGTGAAAACACGGTATACCTAGCTTGATCCGAATCATATGGCCCAGGTCGGACCTGTAATGTCAGATGGGAAAGAAATTCCCGTTAGTCTGGTATATGACCAGGCAGAATTAGCTGCAAAATATTCCCAACAGGATTGTAGGCTAGACAACCTGTTGGATGGCATAGAGGAAGAAACATTTGAGTCTAAGTGACTATGTACTTCAGTTGACATATTTGTCCCTAGCCGGATTGTAAAACATTTGTCATGGCAGACTTTTTTGCTTCGGCCTCTGGACCTGATAGTCCGGAGTGTTTCCGAATACCCGCTTGGTAATATAAACCAGGCTATGCATGGAAAACAGGTGTAGGGGTCATAATTGCTTGAACAGACAAGTACCCAACTAGCTATGTTATATTATATAGATAGTAAGAAACATCTTCTAGAGAGAATTGTTCCGTTAAGGGTTCCTTTCCATGGGTACGCATGCATTAACATGCATGTCCGAACTGCGATCAAAAAGCATAGTATATTTAACATCTGGGGGGTTTATATTGTGATAGGTAAAAACATCTTTAGTCCACTAACCGAATATTCCCTTAAGAACGCTAGCTTTCGGCTTCACCCAGTCTGAGGTACACGCCCGGAGTACCCAATAGTAACAATCGCAGAGGTGCTCCCTTTATTCCCTAGCCAATCTAACCGGAACGTAGGGCATAAGCATAGGAGCCAGGCAACCCAGCTTGGCCAAAACTTAAGTCATGTCGATTCATATAATGGCGAAGAAAAGGTACATATGGAAAAAGGACACATATGTAGTGGGCTTGATGCACGAAAGATAATTATATTAAGCTTCTGTATAAGAAGCCCCCAGGTATAATGAGCGCGCATATTTGAAGACTAGTGCGTCACAAGTGTGTAGTCTAGCCACACTAAGGCTTTAGAGCTTTTCAAAAGAAAATGCGGGAAGTGAGCTGAAAAGTAAATGAAAAAGAATGGAGGGAAGGAGACGAACAGGGAGTTCGGTGCTAGGCGTAAAATCTTCGGAGTTTGGACGCGTTCCATGGGTTTGGCTCGAGGTGATTATCAGATGCATCACGCAGTCGGTACGCTCCTCCGGTGAGAACTTTGTCAATGATGAAGAGACCCTTCCACTTGCACTTGACTTTGTCCTTTTTCTTCTCTGGTAGACGTAGAACGAGTTCGCCAATATTATAAGTCTTGGCCCCTACTTCTCTGCTTTGATACCTGCGAGCCTGTTGTTGATAGAATGCAGAACAAGCTTTTGCGACGTCGTGCTCCTCTTCTAGGGCATCTAAACTATCCTGCCAATCGAACTCGACCTCTCTCTCTCTTCGTACATGCGCACTCGAGGTGAGTCATGAATAATATCGCAGGGCAGCACAGCCTCTGTGCCGTACACCATGAAGAAGGGAGTGTACTCGGTAGTGTGATTGGGCGTGGTCCGCAGCCCCCAGAGTACGGAGTCAAGCTCCTCAACCTAGTGCGTGTCTAATTCTTTTAAGGATCACACTATTCTAGGTTGAATGCCGCTCATAATAAGATCGTTGGCTCGTTCGACTTGACCTTTTGTTTGGGGGTGATAGACAGAGGCGTAATCAAGCTTGATGTCCATGTTGCCGCACCAAGTTTTCACGTCATCGGCTCTGAAATTGGAGCCATTTTCGGTGATGATGCTATGGGGGACACCATAACGGTGCACAACACCCGATATGAAGTCTATCACGGGTCCGGTTTCAGCCATTTTAACTGGTTTGGCTTCTATCCATTAGGTGAATTTATCCTCCTTTAAGGGGTCCAACCATATCAAGCCCACAGACCGCAAAAGGCCAAGTTATGGAGATTGTTTGTAGGGCGGTGGGTGGCATGTGGCTTCGGTTGGCGAAAAGCTGGCATCCGACGCAATGTTGGACAAGGTCTTGTGCGTCTGCTCGGGCCGTCGGCCAGTAGAAACTTGTACGGAAGGCCTTGCTTACAAGGGCCCGAGCTGCGGCGTGGTGACCTCCGAGGCCGGCATGAATTTCATCCAAGAGCTCCTGCCCTTCCTCCTCGGAGATACATCTTTGAAGTACCCCGGTGGCGCTTTTGTTATAAAGCTCTCCCACATGGACTTTGTAGGCTTTAGAGCGCCGCACAATGCAGCGTGCCTCATTTTGATCCTCGGGGAGTTCGTGCCTATTAAGGTAGGCCAAGAAGGGTTTGATCCATGGGGTGATAATAGCCATGATGAGATGGACCGAAGGTGTTATTTCGGTGGCAGAGCCCCCAAATATGTCAATGTGTTCGGAATCTGGGGTTGTGGTCGGATCCGGACTGATGTTGCCCGTCTCCCCTTGCCACACCACAGATGGCTTGAAGAGCCTTTCCAGAAATATGTTAGGTGGGACGGGGTCACATTTAGCACCGATGCGGGCGAGGACATCTGCCGCTTGATTGTTTTCTCGAGCCACATGATGAAATTCGAGCCCCTCGAACTGAGCTGACATCTTAAGGACGGCATTACGATAGGCCGCCATTTTCGGATCTTTGGCATCGAAGTCTCCATTTATTTGAGATATTGCAAGGTTTGAATCCCCACGCACTTCTAGGCGCTGAATGCCCATGGAGACGGCCATCCGAAGACCATGAAACAGAGCCTCGTATTCGGCTGCATTGTTGGAGTCTGTCTATAATATTTCGACTACGTATTGGACTGTATCTCCAGTGGGGGATGTTAGGACAACAACTGCCCCCATACCTGCCAGCATTTTAGAGCCGTTGAAGTGCATGCTCCAATTGGAGTCTGCGCCGTACTTTGTTGAGAGTTCGGCCTCTGTCCATTCGGCGATGAAGTTCGCCGGTACTTGGGATTTAATGGCTCGCCGTGGTTTATATGTGATGTCGACTGGGAGGAGCTCGATGACCCACTTGGCAATCCGGCCCGTGGCATCGCGGTTGTTCATTATATCATTGAGTGGTACTTCGGAGGCCACCGTGATTGAACACTCTTCAAAGTAGTGTCGTAGTTTTCGTGATGCCATGAAGACCGTGTATGCTATTTTTTGATAATGTGGGTACTGGGATTTGCATGGTGTGAGGACAGTACATACATAGTATACCGGCTTTTGAACTGAAAATTTGTGTCCGTCCTCCTCTCGTTCGACGATGAACACCGCACTCACAACTTGGTGTGTCGCAGTTATGTATAACAACATGGGTTCACCAACGTTCAGCCTGGCCAGGATTGGGTTGCTTGCTAAAACAACCTTTATTTCCTCCAGTCCGTCCGTCACCGCGTCCGTCCAATCGAAGTGTTCAGTTCATCGAAGAAGGCGATAAAGTGGCAATGCCTTTTCTCCTAATCTGGAGATAAAGTGGCTTAAAGCTGCCACACATCCAGTCAGCTTCTGGATTTGTTTTAGATCTGTTGGGGTAGCCAACTGTGACAAAGCTCGGATTTTAGCTAGGTTTGCTTCAATTCCTCTATTGGAAATGATGAAGCCCAGCAACTTTCCAGCGGGAACATCGAAAACACATTTTTCCGTATTGAGCTTAATGTCATATGCTCGTAGGTTGTCGAACATGAGCCTTAGATCATCTATTAAAGATTCAGCATGTCAGGTCTTGATGACTACTCGTCGACATATGCTTCAACTGTTTTGCCGATTTGTTTCTCTAGGCGTGTTTGACTCATGCGTTGGTAGGTGGCACCAGCGTTTTTAAGCCCGAAAGGCATAGTGTTGAAGCAGAAAGGCCCGTATGGGGTGATAAATGCCGTTGTAGCTTGATCGGACTCTGTCATCTTGATTTGATGGTATCCATAGTATGCATCGAGGAAACACAATGAGTCGTGTCCCGCGGTAGCATCAATAATCTGATCGATGCGTGGGAGAGGGAAGGGGTCCTTAGGGCAAGCCTTGTAGAGGTCTTTGAAATTGACACATAGGCGCCAGGATTTATCCTTCTTTGGTACCATCACCAGGTTTGCTAGCCAATCCGGGTGTTTTATTTCTTTGATAAATCCGGCCTCGAGTAACTTGGCTAGTTCCTCTCCCATAACTTGTCGTTTGGGTTCTGAAAAGCGCCATGGTGTTTGCTTGACCGGCTTATATCCCTTCAGTATATTGAGACTGTGTTCGGTCAGCCCGCGTGGGATTCCCGGCATATCAGAAGGGTGCCAGGCAAAGATATCCCAGTTCACGCATAGGAATGCCTGTAGTGCAGCGTCGATTGTGGGGTCCAGCTATGCCCCGATGGATGTTGTCTTTGTGGAGTCCGTTGGGTGGACTTGGAATTTTACTATTTCATCCGCTGGTTTACAGGAGGTGGACTTGGATCGCTTATCGAGTATCACGTCGTCCTTATCCACTATGGAGTGTAATGCAGTTAATTCTTCGGCCGCGAGGGCTTTGGACAATGCTTCGAGAGCCAAGGCGGCAGTTTTGCTTTCGGCACGGAGTGCTGTGTCCGGATCACTGGCAAGAGTGATAATTCCATTGGGCCCGGGCATCTTGATCTTCATGTACCCGTAATGGGGTATAGCTTGAAAGCTCGCAAACGCATTCTACCCCAACAAGGCATGATATCCACTAGTGAAAGGGGCCACCTGAAAGGTTATCTCTTCGGACCGATAATTCTCCGGCGTGACAAATACCACATTGAGTGTGATTTTCCCCGCACATCGTGCCTCCCGGCTGGGAATAATTCCTCGGAAGGTTGTACTACTTTGCTCAATGTGGCTCCTGTCTATTTCCATTTTGTTGAGGGTTTCCTCGTAAGTCAGGTTTAGTCCGCTACCACCGTCCATGAGCACTTTGGTAAGCCGGAAGCTGTCCACGAGTGGACTGAGGACCAAAGCAGTTGGTGCCCGGACTATTCTGAATTGTGGTTCGTCACTAGCAGTGAAAGTTATGGCCGTGTCGCTCCAGGGGTTTATTGCTGCGACTTGGCAGACTTCGGCGAGGCTGCGGAGTGCTCTCTTGCGCCTGTTGCCCGAGGCAAAAGTCTCGAAGACTGGCAATACTGTAGTGATTTGTTGTGTGGGATATTGCTCTGCAGTGTTTTTTATGAGGAGATACTCGCTGCTCTTGGCCACCTGCCGAAGTATCCAACATGCTCTAAGGTTGTGTGTTGGTACGGTATCCGCTGTGGTGTGTATTTTGCATGGCCTATCGAGTCACCCCTCCAAAACGGTCGCGCGCCCTGTAGTGGGCTTCGATTTCTTCGTGACTGGATTGGGCAACCTACGAGGGTACACCCTTTTTGTTCGGACGAGGGGTTTAGCGAGAGCCAGTGGATCCCAAAAGGCTGCCTGAGTTTCCCAGGTGCTTCCATCGCGCAGTACTTCTGTACTATGAAGCCCAAGTTATCGAAGCGTGATACGTGACGGCAATTTATGGCGTTAAGGAGTCCCTTGTCCGTTCAATTTTTGCAGAATAATGAGATTGCGTCTTCATGACAACAGTCTTTGACCTTGTCCTTGACAAGGAGGAATCTGGCCCAAAAGTGATGTACCGTCTCTTGGGACTGTTGTCTGATGCGGGAAAGATCGCTTGAGTCTGGGTGGGTGGATGGATTGAAGTCCGAACCCAGATCCGATCTGTGACCCAGAGCTTGAGGGGTTTCCTAACTTAATAGTTCGAGTTCCAGGATTTCAACCATTTTTTCTGGCCCACAGTCCGATTCTAAGTTCGGAGTTCGGGGCGTGTCTTCCCGTGGGCCGGTATCCGGCTTGGTGAGCTCGGAAATCCGGAAAAATTTCGTCCTCAATATAGGGGAAGAGTTGTTGCATTGCCCCTCCACCACCGCTATCTGATAGGTGATCGGCGGAGATTCAATCTCTCTCTGGTCGGGTTTAAACTCAATCCGATTGTAGTCCGAAGCGACTCCCATAGCGGTGATGCGATCTAGGAGCCTATTTAGAGATAATAACTCCATTGGATCCATCTGCTCGGCGTATTCCAAGATGACGTGGATACGATTTTCAATAACCCGAGAAGTCATTGTCGGACCGACGGTCGAAGGGACGATCATGACGAAGCCGCCTAGCTAGAGGGTTTGGCCTGAGGCCAGGGCTCCCCCGAAGGTGATGTTGTCCTTGATAACAAGGCGAACCATCAACCCTATCTTCGACGTCACAGTGGAACTCTCAATGAAAGCACCAATGTCGGTGTCAAAACCGGCGGATCTCGGGTAGGGGGTCCCAAACTGTGCGTCTAAGGCTAATGGTAACATGAGGCGGGGGACACAATGTTTACCCATGTTCGGGCCCTCTCGATGGAGGTAATACCCTACTTCCTGTTTGATTGATCTTGATGATATGAGTATTACAAGAGTTGATCTACCACGGATCGTAGAGGCTAAACCCTGGAAGCTAGCCTATGATTATGATTGTTGTCGTCCTATGGACTAAACCCTTTGGTTTATATAGACACCGGAGGGGGCTAGGGTTACATAGAGTCGGTTACAGAGAAAGGAATCTTCATTCCCAAATCACCAAGCTTGACTTCCACGCAAAGGAGAGTCCCATCCGGACACGGGACGAAGTCTTCTATCTTGTATCTTCATAGTCCAACAGTCCGGCATATGCATATAGTCCGGCTGTCCGAGGACCCCTTAATCCAAGACTCCCTCAGGCGCGACACCTCCACCACCGGGGACTCGTCATCATCATTGTCGTCCGGAAGGTCGCGTAGGAGCTCCCTTTGCTCTGGGGCAGAGGATTCGTCCACAACCTCATCCTCGGTGGCCTCGAGGATTGGCCGTTGGAGGAGAGAAGCACCAAGGAGATAGGCGGCAAGGAAGACCCCAGCCGCACGAACCCGAGCTCGTCAAAGATAGGCATGTCCGAGACAACCTCCTCGGCATCGTCATGGAAGTACAACAGAAGCCAGTCCTCCGGAGGGTCGCTCGGATCCTTCCTCATCAGGTAGAGCAGCACTTTGTTCAGCTCCTCCTCGGGAAGGGGATCTCGGCGCAGGCGGATCTTGTCGTCATCACGACCAAGCTTCCACAAGGGGCAGGGGCGGGCTTGAAGTGGTGCGATGCACTGCTTCAGGGACTTCCTGATGAGCATGGCCCCCGTCAGCTTCGTGCTCTTTAGGTCCTTATCCATCTTCCTCACGAACGGCATCAGGGAAGGGTCGGTGATCTTCTCAGAATGCCACCACTTCTTGGAGACGGGGAATGCAGTCGGTAGCGCCAGCGAGCTCTATGAGCTCTTGGCATCCATCTGGACGCACCTCTTCACAGCATCCTCCACCTTCTTCCCAGCGTGGGAGATGGCGTTGCCACCCCGCGCTGCAACAAAGCCAATGCGCCCAATCGGGTTGTCGCCGATCTTGCGAAGGTAGAAGAAATGGCGGAACAGGGCGACGCAGGGCATCACCCCCATGAACGCCTCACAATAGAAGGCGAAAAGGGACAGAAGGAGGATGCAGTTGGCGTGGATGTGGAGTGCGTGCAGACCATAGTGGTGAAGGATGGCAAAGAAGAAGGGGGAGAATGGAGGTACCAGCCCCGAGAAGACGATGTGCATGAAGAAGGGGAAGAGTTTGCTGCCCGCGGGCTTTGGTACAGCGGTGGCAACCCGTAGAGTGCTCTTCTTCCACTCGTTGTCATCGCTCGCCGTTAGGAGGAGCATGGTCTGGAGCTTCTCCTCGGTCATGCAGGGCGCCAGCAGACCTGGCTTGTACTAGGCAGAGTCGGCAGCCGAGGGAGAAGTCGTGGTCTTCTTGGAGGCCATCAAGCAGGAGATTTGGTGGAGAATCGACAGATCTGGTGAGCTCTTCTGCTGTAGGGAGAAAGGGATCTGGAGCACGACGAAGAAGGAGCCATGAAAGCCTGGCAGCAGGCGGCACCCCTTTCTATCAGACATGAGCAGTTGCCGAGGCAGCATGGGGAAACATATTCGCCCACGTCCAATCAATCGCCACGCATCATCAAGGCCGCTGGTGGTTAGGGCCTGCGGCGCTCCGCACTTGCCTTTGGCTTCGCGTGGAAGCCAAGTCCAAGCGCTCCTTGGGCTCTGGGGCTACTGTCGGCGTCCTGGACTTGGGGGTATCCAGTCCTGCCTGCCTGCAGCCCACCAAGTGGCTCCATCGATGGCCTGGTACGGCCCAGCTTCTACCCCAACACCACAAGACCCTTGCGAGGGGCCAAGCCTCGCGAGGCGGACGACGCCAAGACCCCTAAAGGGAGTGGCCTCCTCAGGAGGGCTCCTGAGGGGCGGGGAGTTCTATGCAGCTACCTCATGAGGCTCAGCTGACGTGAGCCATTATGACCATGGCCAGGCGGGCGCCAGGCGGGTGCAGAGCGCAGGTTTCCTCTTCGGTGCAAGGGAGGCAAGCCACAGGCGCGGAGTCCCGAGGAATCAGCCAAAGGTTTCCATTCTGGTGCAACAAGACCAAGACCGCCAGGACGGCAGGATGGAGATAATCACCGAGCACACCACAGTGTCACGACAAGAGGCTTTTCGTAGGCGAAGACTACTTTTGTCAGGATAGACTGTACTACTTGTCCCCTTTCAAATCCCTCCGTTGTGGAATCTCTTCCCGCTCAAATTTGGGACGAGGACCAAGGCCACTATATATAGGACTTAGCCACCACCATAGAGGAGGACCGCAAAACCAGAACAAGTAGAACACCACACTAGCTCAAGAACACCTCACCTGCTGAGGCTTGTTCATCCTTTGTACTAGTTCATCCATATCCCCACGAGGCAATACACCACACCACACTGGATTACGGTATTACACCACAACGGTGGCCCGAACCAGTATAAATCTCTGTGTCTTTGTGTCTCTTTGAGCTCGACGCGCTAGGCTACGGAGGATCGCGAGTAGGCAGGTTGGGCAGGTTGAGATCTCCGCAGGCACCACAGAGTTTGAACCTCTCAAGGGTTGCCGGATCCCGAAATCCGACACTAAGCTTGGGGATGCCCAAGGCACCCCAAGGTAAAATTCAAGGACAACCAAAAGCCTAAGGTTGGGGATGCCCCGGAAGGCATCCCCTCTTTTGTCTTCGTCCATCGGTAAGTTTACTTGATGCTATATTTTTATTAACCACATGATATGTGTTTTGCTTGGAGCGTCTTGTATGATTTGAGTCTTTGATTTTTAGTTTCCCACAATAGTCCTTGTTGTGCACACCTTTTGCGAGAGACACACATGAATCAGAATTTATTAGAGCTTCACTTATATCTTTTGAGCTAGATAATTTTGCTCTAGTACTTCACTTATATCTTTTTAGAGCACGGCGGTGGTTTTATTTTATAGAAATTATTGATCTCTCATGCTTCACTTATATTATTTTGAGAGTCCTTTAGAACAACATGGTAATTGCTTTGGTTAATATTTTAGTCCTAATATGATGAGCATCGAAGATAGGTATAATATAAACTATCATATAAAGTGCATTGAATACTATGAGAAGTTTGATACTTGATGATTGTTTTGAGATATGAGGATGGTAATATTAGAGTCATGCTAGTTGAGTAGTTGTGAATTTGAGGAATACTTGTGTTAAAAGTTTGTGATTCCCATAGCATGCACGTATGGTGAACCGTTATGTGATGAAGTTGGAGCATGATTTATTTATTGATTGTCTTCCTTATGTGTGGAGGTCGGGATCGCGCGATGGTTAACTCCTACCAACCCTTCCCCTAGGAGCATGCGTGTAATACTTTGTTTTGATAACTTGTAGATTTATGCAATAAGTATGTGATTTCTTCATGACTAATGTTGAGTCCATGTATTATACGCACTCTCACCCTTCCACCATTGCTAGCCTCTCTTGTGCCTCGCAACTTTCGCCGGTATCATACACCCACCATATACCTTCCTCAAAACAGCCACCATACCTACCTATTATGGCATTTCCATAGCCATTCCAAGATATATTGCCATGAAACTTTCCACCGTTACGTTTATTATGACACGCTCCACCATTGTCATATTGATTTGCATGATCATGTAGTTGACATCATATTTGTGGCAAAGCCACCATTCATAATTCTTTCATACATGTCAATCTTGATTCATTATCCCGGTACACCGCCGGAGGCATCCACATAGAGTCATATTTTGTTCTAAGATTCTTGAGTTGTAAGTAGATAAAAGTGTGATGATATTCATTATTAGATAATTGTCCCATCTGAGGAAAGGATGATGGAAGCAGTGATTCCCTCACAAGTTGGGATGAGTCTCCGGACTTTATGAAAAATAAAATACGCCAAAGAAGCCCAAATAAAAAAAGAGGCGAAAGAAGCCCACCAAAAAATGAGAGAAAAGGAGAGAAGGCACAATGTTACTATCCTTTTACCACACTTGTGCTTCGAAGTAGCACCATGATCTTCATGATAGAGAGTTTCCTATGTTGTCACCTTCATATGCTAGTGGGAATTTTTCATTATAGAACCTAGCTTGTATATTCCAATGATGGGCTTCCTCAAATTGCCCTAGGTCTTCGTGAGCAAGCAAGTTGGATGCACACCCACTTAGTTTCTATTTATGAGCTTTCATACACATATAGCTCTAGTGCATCTATTGCATGGCAATCCCTACTCACTCATATTGATATCTATTAATGGGCATGTCCATAGCCTATTGATATGCCTAGTTGATGTGAGACTATCTTCTCCTTTTTTGTCTTCTCCACAACCAGCATCCTATTCCACTTATAGTGCTATGTCCATGGCTCATGCTCATATGCATGAAGATTGAAAAAGTTTGAGAATACTAACGTATGAAACAATTGCTTGGCTAAAACCAGGGTTGTGCATGATTTAAATATTTTGTGTGATGAAGATAGAGCATAGCCAGACTATATGATTTTGTAGGGATAACTTTCTTTGGCCATGTTATTTTGTGAAGACATGATTACTTTGTTAGTATGCTTGAAGTATTATTACTCTTATGTCAATATTAAACTTTTGTCATGAATCTTTCGGATATGAACATTCATGCCACAATAAATAAAATTACATTAAGAATTATGCTAGGTAGCATTCCACATCAAAAATTCTGTTTTTATCATTTAGCTACTCCAGTGACAGCAGGGGGAGCAAGGCACGTATTGTATTGTTGCCATCGAGGATAAAAAGATGGGCTTTGTATCATATTGCTTGAGTTCATCCCTCTACATCATGTCATCTTGCCTAATGCATTACTCTGTTCTTATGAACTTAATACTCTAGATGCATGCTGGATAGCGGTCGATGTGTGGAGTAATAGTAGTAGATGCAAAATCGTTTCGATCTACTTGTCGCGGCCATGATGACTATATACATAATCATGCCTAGATATTCTCATAACTATGCACTTTTCTATCAATTGCTCGACAGTATTTTGTTCACCCACCGTAATACTTATGCTATCTTGAGAGAAGCCACTAGTGAAACCTATGGTCCCCGGGTCTATTTTCCATCATATAAGTTTCCGATCTATTTTATTTTGCAATCTTTACTTTCCAAACTATATCATAAAAATACCAAAAATATTTATGTTATTATCTCTATCAGATCTCACTTTTGCAAGTGGTCGTGAAGGGATTGACAACCCCTTTATCGCGTTGGTTTCAAGGTTCTTATTTGTTTGTGTAGGTACAAGGGATTTGAGTGTAGACTCCTACTGGATTGATACCTTGGTTCTCAAAAACTGAGGGAAATACTTACGCTACTTTGGTGCATGACCCTTTCCTCTTCAAGGGAAAACCAATGCATGCTTAAGAGGTAGCAGGGATCAGCCTCCTCAGACTGGCTCCAGAGGGGCGGAGAGTTCTATGCAAGCTACCTCACGAGGCTCAGCTGACGTGAGCCATGACGACCAAGGCCATGCGGGCTCCAAGCGAGCGCAGAGCGCAAGTTTCCTCTTCGGTGCAAAGGAAGCAGGACACAGGCGCGGAGTCCTGAGGAATCAGCCAAAGGTTTACATTCTGGTGCAACGAGACCAAGACCGCCAGGACGACAGGGCGGACGTCATCGACGAGCCCACCGCAGCATCACGACCAGAGGCTTTCGACAGGCAAAGAGTACTTTTGTCAGGATAGACTGTACTACTTGTCCCCTTTCAAATCTGGTTGTTGTGGAATCCCTTCCCGCTCATATTTGGGAAGAGGACCAAGGCCACTATAAATAGGACTAGCTACCATCATAGGAAGGGGGCGAGATCAGAACAAGTAGAGCTAGCATACACCACACCAGCCCAAGAACACCTCACCTCTTGAGGCTTGTTCATCCACTGTACTAGTTCATCCTTAGCCCTCCGAGGCAATCCACCACACCACACTGGATTAGGGTATTACACCGCAATGGTGTCCCGAACCAGTATAAACCGCTGTGTCCCTTTGAGCTTGACGCGCTAGGCTTAGGAGGATCGTGAGTAGGCAGGCTGGGTAGGTTGAGATCTCCGCACGCACCCTAGAGTTCGAACCTGTCAAGGGTTTGCGGATCCCACAATCCGACATTTGGCGCACCAGGTAGGGGTGTGTCGGATCCTCTCTTCTGTCAATCGATCCACCGCCACTCCGACACTTCCATGGCCGACACGCGCCGGGCTCGTATCGAGCGTCGGGCAGTAGTCACTGCCTGTGTCGCTCAGACGGCTCCGGCGGGTGACGGTTGTGCCCGTCGCGCTCCTTCTCCGGTGGACAACGCCGCCAGGGGCCCTGCCGGCCACGAGCAGCAATCTTAATCGCTGCACCCATCGGTGCGCCACGATGGCCGCACCGCTACTCCATCACTGACCCCAGGAGCTTCGTCATCCCATTCGCGTCGTGACCAGGTGGATGCGCAGGCCGCTCTGCTCATGGCGCGGGAGCTCCTTCGCTACCATCCAGTCGGCGACCTCTATGAGGAGTGGCTTGAGCGAATCGCTGAGCTCGTCAGCGTTGCGCATGGGGGCTCCGCCGAGCCGGCTCGCTCGCTGCCTCAGTAACCATCTGCAGCGGGCGACGTGGTGCACGGGGCTCCTCCACCACCTCTGGCCCAGGGCGCCATCGTCTAGCCAAGGCACGTGGCTCCGTGGCGCGAACCGCCGCGCCCTGCGCTAGCTCGGGATGACGTGAGCTTCCAGGTGGTGCAGCGGCCACAGCGGGAAGCGCGCGTGCTTCCGACACCCCAGCACCAGGCCCGCGTACCGCCACAGGAGGTGGCGGTGCGCGTGCACCAGGATCAATTTCCACCCCCTCGAAGACCTCTGGTGGCCACGACAGGATGCCGCGCGTTCACTCCGTAGCTCCGCAACCACATATTGCCAAGCAAGTTCAAGCCTGACCTGCCTCCGCACTACGACGCCACCACTAACCCTACCGAGTTCCTGCAGCTCTATGAGATGAGCATGAAGGCGGCAAGCGGTGACGTGAAGATCATGGCAAACTGGTTCCCGGTGGCCCTAAAGGATGGCGCGCATTCTTGGATCCTGAACCTGACAGAGGGGTCGGTTTCTTCCCAGGAGGAGATGCACAGCCGCTTCATCGCCAACTACCAGGGCACTCGCGACCATCCGCCGGCCGCGGGAGACCTACGTGATAACCCACAAGTGTAGGGGATCGCAACAGTTTTCGAGGGTAGAGTATTCCAACCCAAATTTATTGATTCCACACAAGGGGAGCCAAAGAATATTCTCAAGTATTAGCAGTTGAGTTGTCAATTCAACCACACCTGAATAACTTAATATCTGTAGCAAAGTATCTAGTAGCAAAGTAGTATGGAAGTAACGATAACGGTAGCAAAAGTAACAGTAGCAGTTTTGTAGTAACGGTAACAGTGACAATGGTAAATTAACTAAGCAAAGTTCAATATGTGAAAATCTCGTAGGCATTGGATCAATGATGGATAATTATGTCGGATGTGATTCCTCATGCAATAGTTATAACATAGGGTGACACAGAACTAGCTCCAATTCATCAATGTAATGTAGGCATGTATTCTGAATATAGTCATACGTGCTTATGGAAAAGAACTTGCGTGACATCTTTTGTCCTACCCTCCCGTGGCAGCGGGGTCCTATTAGAAACTAAGGGATATTAAGGCCTCCTTTTAATAAAGTACCAGACCAAAGCATTAACCATTTGAATACATGAACTCCTCAAACTACGGTCATCACAGAGAGTGGCCCCGATTATTGTCACTTCGGGGTTGTCGGGTCATAACACATAATAGGTGACTATAGACTTGCAAGATAGGATCAAGAACTCACATATATTCATGAAAACATAATAGGTTCAGATTTGAAATCATGGCACTCGGGCACTAATGACAAGCATTAAGCATAGCAAAGTCATCACAACATCAATCTCAGAACATAGTGGATACTAGGGATCAAACCCTAACAAAACTAACTCAATTACATGGTAAATCTCATCCAACCCATCACCGTCCAGCAAGCCTACGATGGAATTGCTCATGCACGGCGGTGAGCATCATGAAATTGGTGGTGGAGGATGGTTGATGATGACGACGGCGACGGATTCCCCTCTCCGGAGCCCCAAACGGACTCCAGATCAACCCTCCGAGATAGTTTAGGGCTTGCCGGCGGCTCTGTATCATAAAACGAGATGAATCCTTCTCCCTGATTTTTTTTCTCCCCGAACATGAATAAATGGAGTTGGAGTTGAGGTCTGTGGAGCACCAGGGGGCCCACGAGGCAATGGGGCGCGCCGAGGGGGGTATGGCGCTCCCCCTACCCTCATGGACACGGTGTGGGCCCCTGGCCTTGATTCTTTCGTCAATATTTTTTATTAATTCCAAAAAAAACTTCCGTGGAGTTTCAAGTCATTCCGAGAACTTTTATTTCTGCACAAAAATAACACCATGGCAGTTCTGCTGAAAACAGCGTAAGTCCGGGTTAGTTCCATTCAAATAATGCAAGTTAGAGTCCAAAACAAGGGCAAAAGTGTTTGGAAAAGTAGATACAGTGGAGACGTATCAACTTCCCCAAGCTTAAACGTTTGCTTGTCCTCAAGCAATTTAGTTAACAAACTGAAAGTGACAAAGAAAAACTTTTACAAACTCTGCTTGCTCCTGTTGTTGTAAATATGTAAAGCCAGCATTCATGTTTTCAGCAAAGATTATGAACTAACCATATTCAAAATAACACTTAGGTCTCATGTTTACCCATATCAATGGCATAATCAACTAGCGAGCAATAATAATAAATCTGGGATGACAACACTTTCTCAAAACAATCATAATATGACATAACACGAAGGTATCTCGCTAGCCCTTTCTGAGACCGCAAAACATAAATGCAGAGCACCCCTAAAGATCAAGGACTGACTAAACATTGTAATTCATGGTAAAAGAGATTCATTCATAGTCATGCCCAATATAAATTAATAGTAATGCATGTAAATGACAACGGTGCTCTCCAACTGGTGCTTTTTAATAAGAGGATGATGACTCAACATAAAAGTAAATAGATAGGCCCTTCACAGAGGGAAGGAGGGATTTGTAGAGGTGCCAGAGCTCGATTTTGAAACAGAGATAAATAATATTTTGAGAGGCATACTTTCATTGTCAACATAACAACCAAGAGATATCGATATCTTCCATGCTACACACATTATAGGCGGTTCCCAAACAGAATGGTAAAGTTTATACTCCCCCTCCACTAACAATCATTAGTCCATGGCTTTCCCGAAACAACGGGTGCCTCCAACTAACATCAATCCCGGGGAGTTTTGTTTGCAATTATTTTGATTTGATTTGAGCATGGGACTGGGCATCCCGGTTACCGACCAATTTATCGTGAGTGAGGAGTGGAGTCCACTCCTCATGAGAATAACCCGCCTAGCATGGAAGATATAGACAACCCTAGTTGATACATGAGCTGTTCGAGCATACAAACAGAATTTCATTTGAAGGTTTAGAGTTTGGCACATACAAATTTACTTGGAACGGCAGGTAGATACGGCATATAGGAAGGTATGGTGGACTCATATGGAATAATTTTGGGTTTTATGGAAGTGGATGCACAAGCAGTATTCCCGCTTAGTACAAGTGAAGGCTAGAAAAAGACTGGGAAGCGACCAACTAGAGAGCGACAACAGTCATGAACATGCATTAAAATTAATCAACACTGAGTGCAAGCATGAGCAGGATATAATACACCGTGAACATAAATATCGTGAAGGCTATGTTGATTTTGTTTCAACTACATGCATGAACATGTGCCAGGTCAAGTCACTCGAATCGTTCAAAGGAGGATACCACCCTATCATACCACATCATAACCATTTTAATAGCATGTTGGCACGCAAGGTAAACCATTATAAACTCCTAGATAATTAAGCATGGCATAAGCAACTATAATTTCTGATTGTCATTGCAAACATGTTTATTCATAATAGGCTGAATCAGGAACGATGAACTAATCATATTTACAAAAACAAGATAGGTCGAGTTCATACCAGCTTCTCTCATCTCAATCAGTCCATCATATATTGTCATTATTGCCTTTCACTTGCACGACCGAATGGTGTGTATAATAATAATAGTGCACGTGCATTGGACTAAGCTGGAATCTGCAAACATTCAATTCAAGGAAGAAGACAAGGTAATATGGGCTCTTGGTTAAATCAAAAATATGCATATGAGAGCCACTCAACATTTTCATCATGGTCTTCTCCTCTTGACCCCCAAAGAAAAGAAAAGAAATAGAACTATTTACACGGGAAAGCTCCCAACAAGCAAAAGAAGAACGAGAAATATGTTTGAGTTTTCTTTTAATTACTACTACTACAGGCATGGAAAGTAAACTAGCTAAAAGCTATAACTAATATTTTTGGGGTTTTCTTAAGGTTTTTCAAACACACAAGAAGAAAGCAAGAAAAGGAAATAAACTAGCATGGATAATATGATGAAAAAGTACGAGCACCGACAACTAGCATGAGTGTGTGAACATGAATGTAATGTCGGTGAGAAATACGTACTCCCCCAAGCTCAGGCTTTTGGGCTAAGTCGGTCTATGCCCATGGATAAAAGTTGTAGCTGGGGTTGTACTGAGATGCAGCAGCTATTGCTTCATGAGATGCAGCTTGGAGGCGAGTTGCCTCCATCCTCCTCTTGTACTCATTCGCCTTCTCCCTAGTTATAAAGTATCTCCTTTTTACCGGAAAGTCAAAGAAACCAGGAGCAGGGAGAGCAACATGGACAATGCGATGTCTGTCAAAGATTAGTCGGTACTGGAGGAACTGTTCATTCCCCTCAAGAAACTGATGGGTAACTATGGCATTATAATCTAGATAAGAAGGAGGCAACTCCATGTCACTTCCATGTATGGGTATACCAAGATAATTAGCTACACGAGTTGCATAAATCCCACCAAACAAATCTCCATTTAAACTATTATTATGCAACCTACATGCAACAATGGCCCCCAAGTTATATTGTTTATCTCCTAGCACAGCACTCTTGAGAACACTAAGATCTAGAACACGCATGTGACATGCCTCACCTGTCGGTGTTCTAGGAACGGGGGTCCCCAGACTTGCCTACCTGCGGCCTGCGGCGTGGCTCAAGTGGGGGCCCAGCGCAGCCCAGCTTCATCAGCTCAAGCTCAAGACCCTCGCGAGGGGCCAAGCCTCGCGGGGCGGACGACAGGAAGCTTCCTCAGGAGCATCCTCCTCAGGCAGGCTCGCGAGGAGGCAGAGAGATTAAGGCAGGGTACCTCCCGAGGAGCCCGTGACGCAAGCAATGACGATCGAGACCAGGCGGGCGCCGGCCTGTGCAGTGTCCTTGTTTACCTTTCAGTGCAAAGGGGGCAAGCACAGACCGAGGCATCAGGCAAAGGTTACCGTTTTGGTGCAACAAGACCAAGACTAGCAGAACGGCAGGATGGAGGTCATCGTGGAGCCCAGGACGGCGTCATCGCCAAAGCCTTTCGCAGCCGAAGACCAACTTTAGTCAGGATAAGTGTACTAGACGTTCCCCTTCAAAATGGCCAAGTGTTGGCGCCCTTCCCGCTCATTTTTTGGGAAGAGGCCCAGGGCCTCCATCTATAAATAGGACTAGCCACCCACAGGGTAGAGGCATCTAGAGATCGACTAGAGAGAGAGAGAGAAGCGACTGAACTAACCCTAACATTTCATCGCACCAGCTCAAGAACAGCCCCTCGCGAGGCTGTTCTCCCTTTGTACTGTTCATCATCAACCCCTGAGGCAATCCACCACACCACACACTAGAGTAGGGTATTACACCACAATGGTAGCCTGAACCAATATAGATCTCGTGTCCCTTGTGTGTTCTTCTTTCTAGCCTAGATCCTTGCGAGAGTTCGACGCGTGAGCTGGTAGGGTGAAGATCTTCATGCGCACCCCAGTGTTCGAACTTCAAGGGTCTGCCGGAACCCGAAATCCTACATTTGGCGCGCCGGGTAGGGGTGCGCCGGAATCTCTCTTCCGCTAGTCGCGTGTGATCTCCTGCCGTGTCCATGGCTGACGCTCGTCAAGCTCGCGCCGAGTGTCGGGCTGCTCTCGCCACCCGCGTCGCCCTGACAGCGCCCGTCGGCGGTCGCCCCCATCGTTCCCCGTCAACTGCCGCCAACGCCGCCACCGGCCCGGCGGGGAACGAGCAGCAGGCCTCGTCCCTACACCCTTCGGTGCGGCGCGATGGCCGCACCGCCACCCCGTCGCTGACTCCAGCCGGTTCGTCATCCCACGCTCGTCGCGGCCCCACGGACATGCACGCCGCGCTGCTCCTGGCGCGTGAGCTCCTGCACTACCGTCCCGTCGACGAGCTCTACGAGGACTGGCTTGCCCGCATCACCGAGCTCGTCAGCGCCGCAGGGGGCTCTCCCATGCCGTCCCTCTCGCTGCCTTGCCCTCCATCCTGCGCAGGAGGCGAGGACCAGGAGGTGCCTCCACCACCTCCTCCCCAAGAAGGCGCCGTAGCTCCAAGGCGCGCGGCCCCAGGACGGGACCCACCGCATCCGGCGCCTGTGCGACAAGAAAGGAGCTGCCAGGAAATCCCTCGTCCCCAAGAAGGTGGTCGCGTGCTCCCAGCACCGGAGCACCATGACCGCATCCCTGCACCGCCACGTCAAGACCCCGCGCTGCTCCAGGCATAGGTGCGCGGGAATCCCAAGGAGAAAGCCCCACATCAGCAGAGAGCTCCGGTGGCCACTGCAGGCTGTCGCACCTTCACCTCCGAGCTGCGTAGCGTCGCATGGCCCGGGAAGTTCAAGCCGGACCTGCCTCCTCGCTACGACGGCACTCCAGACCCCGCGGAGTTCCTCTAGCTCTATGAGCTGGGCGTCGAAGCCGCCAACGGGGACGAAAAGGTCATGGCGAACTAGTTTCCCATGGCGCTCAAGGACAGTGCCCACACCTGGGTCCTGAACCTGGCTCCTGGCACGATCTCCTCCTGGGACGAGATGCGCACCCGCTTCATCGCCAACTTCCAAGGCACTTGCGACCGGCCCCCGGCCATGAGTGACCTACGCCGCATCAAGCAACAGCCAAGAGAGACCCTGCAGAAGTACATCCAGCGCTTAAACAACGCCCGCCTCAAAATCCCCAAGGTGACTGAGGAGGCTATCATCTCAGCCTTCTCTGATGGCGTGTGTGACATCAAGATGAAAGAGGAGATAGCAATCCATGAAGACCTATGCACATCGCTAGAGCTGTTCAACTTGGCCACCAAGTGCGCCAGGGCTGAGGAAGGGTGCCTCTCCCTCCTTGAGCTTCTGGCTGCCGACCCAGAAGAGAAGAGGCCCAAGGTCAAGGACGTGAAGCGCAAGGGGTCTGTTGTGCTCGCGGTGGAGCCACACACCAAGCGAGGCAGGGATCAGCCTGAGTCATCCAAGGGCAGCCGGTACTGCATGTACCACGACCTCCACACCCACAACACCAATGAATGTTAAGAGCTCAGGGCCGTGCGAGATGGGCATATCGGCCAACGTCCCGACCGCAACGACCGGGGCTATGGCCGAGGAGGAGGAAGAGGTGGACGATGGGAAGACCGTGGCCCTCGCCAAGGGTGGCGTGACCGACCTCGCGAGGACCGCTGGCAGGACCAGCCTCGCGAGGGAGGTTGGAGGGATCAACCTCATGAGGACCGCCCTCAAGGCAACACAGGCCTCCCTCCTCTGCCACCACCGCCAAGGAGGAATGAAGACCATCACCAGGACGAGGGGGCTGGGGGCTTCCAGGAGCCTTGCGCAATTGCTTGCATCCTAGGCGGTGCTCGCGAGGTGAATGCAGTCCTCCCCAAGCTTCAGGCCACACGCCCTCTCAGGTGGTCAGCGTGCGCTATCACGTTCAGCTCAGCGGATCAGCTCAAGTGCGCAGCAATGGCCGGAGTCCTCCCGATGCTTTGTTCCCCAGTCATCAGCAATGTGCAAGTCACCAAGACCCTCATCGATGGAGGAGCTGGACTCAACTTCCTGTCCGTCGAGACATTCAACAATCTCCAAGTGCCATACGATCAGCTTCAGCCGACCAAGCCTTTCTCAGGACTCACTGATGGTTCCACTATTCCGATAGGGCAAGTTCGCCTTCCTGTCACCTTTGGGAAGCACAACAACTACCGCACCGAGCTCATTGACTTCGACGTTGCTCGCATTCGTCTGCCATACAATGCCATCCTTGGGTACCCAGCTCTGGCCAATTTCATGGCAGTAACTCATCATGGCTACAATGTCCTCAAGATGCCAGGAAGCGGGGGAATCATCACAGTGCCTTGTGAGGAAAGGGATGCAGTGTGTTCTCTTGCGCGTGCCTTCCAGGACACGACAATCAAAGACCCAGATTACAGGAGCAGGAGGCTCCCCGAGGCGATCCCTAAGAAGAAGAATGCTTCACCTGGCCCAAACCCTCGCGAGGAAGGCACCTCCGGAGGCGTTGTGTCAGGATCCGCGCCCATTCAAGGGGCGCCACCCTCTATCGCATAGGAAGGCGCGCCCGGCGCCCTCCTCGGGCAGGGCTTGGGGGCTCTCTCCTGGAGGGCCACTAACCTCGCCAAGGTCATGAGGGAGGCGCTCAGGCACCACTTGGAGGCGTGCTTCAAGGCACGTTTCCCTCAGGAAGGTATGAGGCAAGGAGGGCCAAACCCTCAGGAGTTCATCGCGAGGAACATTCAGGAGCTACAGGAATCAAGGGTCATGCGCCTCAGCCGCCGCCTACCCGCCGTAGCCCCACATCCTGGCGAGGATGGTGGGCTGCGTGTCTGCATCGACGTGCCAGGGCTCAACCAGGCCGCATCTCAGGAGCACCTCTGGCCTTCACACGTGTGGCGTTGTGAGGGTCCACCTCACAGCTACGTTCGCATGCCCTTCGGCCCGCCGAACACGGCTGCTGCCCACCAACGCCTGATGAGGAGCATCTTGGAAGCTCAGGTGGCCAGGCACCGCGCGTTCCTGGAGGAGATGGAGATGGACCCTGAGGAGCCGCCCGGACCCCCAGAGCCTCCCGAGGCTCAGGGTTTCGAAGGCTCGTGAGGGGTAGCTTCTTCACCACGCGTCGTCAGCTACTCCAACACTTCAACCCCAATGGTATCAGGTGACATCTTTCCAAGTTCCATTTTCAGCTAGGAGCGCCCGCAAGGCTGCATCATTCCCAAGTCGCATGGGTCCGTCCCTGTGGCGTATATCCGTTTTTATTATGCCCTTTACCTACCTTGTTGGGGGCGCCCCTCGGGCTTCATTATCCCCAAGTTGCTCGGGCCTGACCCAGCGGCGTTTGCTTTCTCCCGCATATATCTGAAATGGATTTGCTCCTTCATGATTAACCTTCTTGACTTAATCGCCTGCTCGATTGACACCTACCTTTGGAGCCGCTCTCTCCGGCACGGCACTTGCGCACGGGTCCGTCCCTGCAAAAACGCCGAAAAATCTGATTGGCTGAGCTCTGGCCGCGGCAGCCCTGCAAGGCGCCATCTCACCAGGCCCTCAGTGCCCTAATCACTCCCTCGGAGCAACCAATGGTTGGCTGGCAACAGTAACAACAGACCTTGTTTCCCTTCGTGATTGATATGCAGGACCCGCTCCAGGAGTAACGCTGGTGGCATCGCGAGCCTTCTCTCCTTCCTTCCAGCACGGTTCGCTCGCGCATTAAAAGGGGGGTACCTGAGCATCGCGACTCATGGACTCTTACTGGCTTTCCAGCCCTCACCCCTTGGCCTTGACCCACGGCATCGCGGCCTATCATACCAGTAGCGGCTGAGCTCGCTCGAGGGTCGGGACCTGAGGACGTAGAGCATTAAGGAAAGTGCGGGGAAGAGGGAAGAAGCTCACGAGGGCCTAACCCAGCCACACCTTAGCTGCCGCCACGCAGGCTCGGCACTTCGCCGAAGGCCACTCCAAACATACGAGACAAGTCACGTGAAAACTGATTCGACTCAGCGCTTAACCCTCGTCTACTGCAGCTCTGTCACGGCAACGTTGCTTGCCTTTCTTTCCCAGCGGAGGCCGCTTGAGCGCTAAAGGGGACCTCCTGAGCATCGCGACTCAGGGGCTCTTAGTGGACCTCGGGCCGCTCACCTCTTGGCCTTGACCACGGCATCGCGACCTGGCATACCAATGATGGTTGAAGCCTTCCTGGGGACCGGGACCTATCATCATAGAGCACCAGGCCTTCGTGAGGGAAGAAAGGGGGAGCCGAGCCTGGACAGGACAAGCATCTCGCATCGATTCATACTAGGGATATGATATTTACAAAAGACATAGCCAGCGCCTTACATACCCCCGCGGGGTGATACTTTGATTCCTCGCAGGGAACAAAAGGTGCTAATCCTAGGGAGCACTGACTACGCACGCCTCTGCAAGAGACGCCATCATCAACAGTGGGTCGTCGGGCACCGACGCCAACCCTATCCAGATCAGTGACGTCAGCGGCCAGATGCAGCTGCCCTGCTCCGGGAGCGACGCGAGCTCGGGGGCTCGTAGCTGTCGTCGCTCGTCTTCGGAGTCGCGAGGAGCTCGGCGGAGTCGCTGGACCCTCCAGCACCTTCGCTGCCGCCTGAGGAGCTGCTGCGGAAGCGGCTGTCGAGCCTGGTCCTCGCCACGACGATGCTCCGGCTGCCTTTCTCGAGGCAGCATTCCAGTTGGCGTCCTTCCACGTCGAAGACCTTGAAGAACATCAGGGAGGCGCCATCGTATTCGAGGTGAATTACGAGGGCGCCCCCTATCCGGCAGACCCGGGCGATCTCGCCCCAGCCCCGGGTCATGTAGACCTTGCCCGGAGTGACAACTTCGACCTCCGCTCCGGTCGCAGGGGTGTTGTAGTCAGCGTGCTGCAGCCAAAACTCAAGAGGCCCCCTCGGCGGTATCTCGAAGGCGAAGAAGGGCGGAAGGCGAATCCAAGATCGAGGAGGCATGGCGGCGTGGAGCACAATCTCGCGAGAGGAGCCCTCGGCGTGGACTCCAGGAGGAACGATGCACACCGCCGTGACCCGCCGGCGTCGATGGAGGCACCGCCGGTGTCGCTCGGCGCCTTCTTCTCCAGAGCCCTCGATGCGGGCGTACAAGGGCAGCGGGAACTCAGGCGGCGGCTGCTCGTACCATGTCCTTGATGCCTCTTGCCGCGCGCCCTCTTCTCGGCGGCAGAGGACTAGCCGCTTCTTCGGCGGAAGCGGGTCGGGACCCTCTCGGGGGGGCTTCCCCTTCTCTTCTGCAGAAAACCGGCGAATTGGTGCCATCGGCATGAAGTGGAGTAAGCGCGAGGATGAAGGAGAAAGGAGTAGCAGGAGGAGATGGACTGGAATGGCTCGCGCCATTTCGTACTTATAGCCGGAGGAGGCCAACTGTCGGCCTCCACGATCGCAGGTAATCATGACCCATTTTTGCATGCAGGGACTTGTCAAGTCGTGCGGTTGCCGAGGCATCGTGGGGAAGCGGAGGCGCCCACATCCAATCAATCGCCACGCGGCGCCCAAGGCTGCAGGCTGTTGGGGCCCACGGTGCTTCGCACTTGCCCCTTCGCTTCTCTGCTAATCCAAGTCCGGGCACGCCTTGGGCCAGGGGGCTACTATCGGCGTTCTGGGAACGGGGGTCCCCAGACTTGCCTGCTTGTAGCCTGCGGCGTGGCTCAAGTGGGGGCCCAGCGCAGCCCAGCTTCATCAGCTCAAGCTCAAGACCCTCCCGAGGGGCCAAGCCTCACGGGGCGGACGACAGGAAGCTTCCTCAGGAGCAGCCTCCTCAGGCAGGCTCGCGAGGAGGCGGAGAGATCAAGGCAGGGTACCTCCCAAGGAGCCCATGACGCAAGCCATGACGAATGAGACCAGGCGGGTGCCAGGCAGGCGCCGGCCTGCGAAGTGTCCTTGTTTCCCTTTCGGTGCAAAGGGGGCAAGCACAGACCGAGGCATCAGGCAAAGGTTACCGTTTCGGTGCAACAAGACCAAGACCAGTAGAACGGCAGGATGGAGGTCATTGTGGAGCCCGGGACGGCGTCATCGTCAGAGCCTTTGGCAGCCGAAGACCAACTTTAGTCAGGATAAGTGTACTAGATGTTCGCCTTCAAAATGGCCAAGTGTTGGCGCCCTTCCCGCTCATTTTTTGGGAAGAGGCCCAGGGCCTCCATCTATAAATAGGACTAGCCACCCACAGGGTAGAGGCATCTAGAGATCGACCAGAGAGAGAGAGAAGCGACTGAACTCACCCTAGCAGTTCATCGCACCAGCTAAAGAATAGCCCCTCGCGAGGCTGTTCTCCCTTTGTACTGTTCATCATCAGCCCCTGATGCAATCCACCACACCACACACTGGAGTAGGGTATTACACCACAATGGTGGCCTGAACCAGTATAAATCTTGTGTCCCCTGTGTGTTCTTCTTTCTAGCCTAGATCCTTGCGAGACTTCGAAGCGTGAGCTGGTAGGGGAAAGATCTTCATGCGCACCCCAGTGTTCGAACCTCAAAGGTCTGCCGGAACCCGAAATCCGACATCGTCCTTGCCATTTATGCATCTACCTATAAAGAGAGCAAAATAATGTATAGTAGGATAATGAATGCTCCCTATGGTAGCTTGTGCTATTTCTCTAGATTCCCCCATAGTGATACTAGCAAGAAAATCTTCAAATTCAGATTTGCGAGGTTCACTGGCACTACCCCATTGCGGGAGTTTACAAGTAGTATTAAAATCTTCTAAGTCCACAGTATAAGATTTATCATAAAGATCAAATAGGACATTGTGAGAGTTGCGCGAAGATGTAAATTTAAACCTTCTCACAAAGGAATCGGTTAAGTGGTAATGCTGAGGGCACTTATCTAGCATGAAGCCCTCGAGTTCAGCATTACGCACATATGCGTCAAATTCATCCTTGATGCCTGCTTGGACCATAAACTCCTCTGACGGCCATTCACAGGGCCGCACTTGAGCTTCCCTCGGTGGTTCATCGTCCTGCTCACGTATTGCGGGCATGGGTCCTTGCTTCCTTGAAGAACCACCTTGGTACATTTTCCTATACATATTTCTTACTCTGAAAAATTTCTCAAAATTTTAGTAACTCAAAATAAAAGTGAACCAAACTCAACAAAATTGATAGAAACTACTCCCACAAGTGCCTAGAGGCTATATCATGCATTAGAACTACTTGGGACCATATAAATTTTACATGCAAGCTCAAGAACAGGGTCACCTAGGCAGTAAAAATTTGCAATGAATAAAGCACGAGAACAAAAACTAATTGGACATTGGAGGAGTCACATACCAAAGAACAATCCCCCAAACTAGTTTTGTGAGTGGAGATTTGAGCAAGGAGATCAAAAATGGCAGCAAGATGAGCTAGAACTCGTGCTTGAGCTGGTTGGTGATTTTTTGGGAGGAAGGAGTCTGTGGGTGCAGGAATGAGTGGAGGGGGGCCACCAGGGGCCCACGAGGCAGGGGCATGCCCTGGACCCTCGTGGCCAGGTGGTTGTCCCCTCTGGTGTGTTCTCAGTGCCAAATATTCTCAAATATTCTAGAAAAAAATCATATTTCATTTTCAAGGCATTTGGAGAACTTTTATTTTTGGGGTATTTTTTATTGCAAGGATAAATCAGAAAGCAGACAGAAAAATACTATTTTTGATTTATTTATTATAAATAACATAAAGTAAAAGGAGGGTACATAAGGTTGTGCCTTCTAACTTCATCCATCTCATGCTCATCAAAAGGAATCCACTAACAAGGTTGATCAAGTCTTGTTAACAAACTCATTCCGAATCGCATGAAACTGGAGAATTTTCAAATAGCACTAGGTTACCTCAACGGGGATATGTACATCCCCAATAATAAGAATATCATATTTCTTCTTGACAGTAGGAAGAGGAAATTCAAAACCTCCAATAGTAATCGATGGAGTTTTTCCAATAGAATTGATACTGTGAACTTGAGGTTGTTTCCTCGGAAAGTGTACCGTATGCTCATTACCATTAACATGAAAAGTGACATTGCCTTTGTTGCAATCAATAACAGCCCCTGCAGTATTCAAAAAGTGGCTACCGAGGATAATCGACATACTATCATCCTCAGGAATATCAAGAATAATAAAGTCCATTAAAATAGTAACATTTGCAACCACAACAGGCACATCCTCACAAATACCGACAGGCATAGCGATTGATTTATCGGCCATTTGCAAAGATATTTTAGTAGTTGTCAACTTATTCAATTCAAGCCTATGATATAAAGAGAGAGGCATAACACTAACACTGGCTCCAAGATCACATAAAGCAGATTTAACATAGTTCTTTTAATGGAGCATGGTATAGTTGGTACTCATGGATCTCCAAGTTTCTTAGGTCTTCCACCCTTAAAAGTGTCATTAGCAAGCATGGTGGAAATTTCAGCTTCCGGTATCTTTCTTTTATTTGTAACAATATCATTCATGTACTTATCATAAGGATTCATTTTAAGCATAGCAGTCAAACGCATACGCAAAAAGATAGGTCTAATCATTTCAGCAAAGCGCTCAAAATCCTCATCATCCTTTTTCTTGGATGGTTTAGTAGGAAAAGGCATGGGTTTCTGAACCCATGGTTCTCTTTCTTTACCGTGCTTCCTAGCAACAAAATCTCTCTTATCATAATGTTGATTCTTTGATTGTGGGTCATCAAGATCAACAGCAGGTTCAACCTCTACATCATTATTATTGCTAGGTTGAGCATCAACATGAACATCATCATTAACATTATCACTAGGTTCATGTTTATCACCAGATTGTGTTTCAGCATTAGAAATAGAAATATCATTGGGATTCTCAGGTGTGTCTGCAACAGGTTCACTATAAGCATGCAAAGTCCTATCATTTTTCTTCTTCTTTTTAGAAGGACTAGGTGCATCAACATTAGTTCTCTGAGAATCTTGCTCAATTATCTTAGGGTGGCCCTCAGGATACAAAGGTTCCTGAGTTATTTTACCCCCTCTAGTCATAACTCTTACAGCATTATCATTATTCTTACTACTTAATTCATTGAGCAAATCATTTTGAGCCTTAAGCACTTGTTCTACTTGAGTGGTAACCGTAGAAGCATGTTTACTAATAAGTTTAAGTTCACCTTTAACTCTAGACATATAATCACTCAAGTGTTCAATCATATAAGCATTGCGTTTCAATTGTCTACCAACATAAGCATTGAAGTTTTCTTGTTTAGACATAAAGTCATCAAGCTCATCCAAGCATTGGCTGGCAAACTTAGTAGACGGGATTTCAACTTTATCATATCTATAGAGAGAATTGACCTTTACTACCTATGTCGGGATATCAAGACCATGTATTTCTTCAATAGGTGGTATATTAAGGCCATGTATTTCTTCAACAAGAGGTAAATTCTAAACATCTTCAGCTTTAATACCCTTTTCTTTCATAGATTTATTTGCCTCTTGCATATCTTCAGGACTGAGAAATAGAACACCTCTTTTCTTTGGAGTTGGCTTAGGAGTTGGTTCAGGAAGTGTCCAATTATTTTCATTAGTCAACATATTATTCAATAGCACTTCAGCTTGATCGATAGTTCTTTCTCTGAAAAAACAACCAATACAACTATCCAGATGGTCTCTGGAAGCATCGGTTAGTCCATTATAAAAGATGTCAAGTATTTCATTTTTCTTGAGAGGATGATCAGACAAAGCATTAAGAAATTGGAGAAGCCTCCCCCAAGCTTGTGGGAGACTCTCTTCTTCAATTTGAACAAAATTATATATTTCCCTTAAAGAAGCTTGTTTCTTATGAGTGGGGAAATATTTGGCAGAGAAGTAATAAATCATATCCTGGGGACTATGCACACAACCAGGATCAAGAGAATTAAACCATATTTTAGCATCACCCTATAATGAGAACGGAAATAACTTAAGGATATAGTAGTAGCAAGTTTTCTCATCATTAGTGAATTGGGTGGCTATATCATTTAATTTAGTAAGATGTGCCACAACAGTTTTAGATTCATAGCCATAAAAGGATCAGATTCAACCAAAGTAATTATCTCACGATCGACAGAGAAATCATGATCCTTATCAGTAACACAGATAGGTGAAGTAGCAAAAGCAGGGTCATGTTTTATTCTAGCATTCAGACACTTTTCTTTAAGCTTAGCTAATAACTTCTTAAGATCAGATCTATTATTGCAAGCAAGAAAACCTCTAGCATTTTCTTCATCCATAACATAACCCTCAGGCACAACAGGAAATTCATATCTAGGGGGAGAACCTTCATCATCACTTTCATCAATATTATCGGTTTCAATAATTTCATTCTCTCTAGCCCTAGCAAATTGTTCATAAAGAAATTCACCTAATGGCACAGTAGTATCAAGCATAGAAGTAGTTTCATCATAAGCATCACGCATAGCACAAGTGGCATCATCAATAACATGTGACATATCAAAATTAATAGCAGAAGCAGGTTTAGGTGTCGCAAGCACACTCAAAACAGATGGTGAATCAAGTGCAGAGCTAGATGGTAGTTCCTTACCTCCCCTCATAGTTGAGGGAAAATCTTAGTTCTTTCGTCTTTCAAGTTCCTCATAGTGATAAACATATATAAATCCCAAGTGACTCAAAGAATAGAGCATGCTCCTCGGCAACGCCGCCAGAAAATAGTCTTGATAACCCACAAGTGTAGGGGATCGCAATAGTTTTCGAGGGTAGAGTATTCAACCCAAATTTATTGATTCGACACAAGGGGAGCCAAAGAATATTCTCAAGTATTAGCAGTTGAGTTGTAAGTTCAACCACACCTGGATAGCTTAATATCTGCAGCAAAGTATTTAGTAGCAAAGTAGTATGGAAGTAACGGTAACAGTAGCAAAAGTAACAGTAGCAGTTTTGTAGTAATGGTAACAGTGACAATGGTAAAGTAACTAAGCAAAGATCAATATGTGAAAAGCTTGTAAGCATTGGATTAGTGATGGATAATTATGTCGGATGCGATTCCTCATGCAACAGTTATAACATAGGGTGACACAGAACTAGCTCCAATTCATCAATGTAATGTTGGCATGTATTCCGAATATAGTCATACACGCATATGGAAAAGAACTTGCATGACATCTTTTGTCCTACCCTCCCGTGGCAGCGGGGTCCTATTGGAAACTAAGGGATATTAAGGCCTCCTTTTAATAGAGTACCGGACCAAAGCATTAACACTTAGTGAATACATGAACTCCTCAAACTACAGTCATCACCGAGAGTGGTCCCGATTATTGTCACTTCGGGGTTGTCAGATCATAACACATAATAGGTGACTATAGACATGCAAGATAGGATCAAGAACTCACATATATTCATGAAAACATAATAGGTTCAGATCTGAAATCATGGCACTCGGGCCCTAGTGACAAGCATTAAGCATAGCAAATTCATAGCAACATCAATCTCAGAACATAGTGGATACTAGGGATCAAACCCTAACAAAACTAACTCGATTACATAGTAAATCTCATCCAACCCATCACCGTCCAGTAAACCTACGATGGAATTACTCATGCATGGCGGTGAGCATCATAAAATTGGTGATGGAGGATGGTTGATGATGACGACGGTGACGGATTCCCCTCTCTGGAGCCCCGAACGGACTCTAGATCATCCCTCCCGAGACAGTTTAGGGCTTGGCGGCGGCTCCATATCGTAAAACGCGATGAATCCTTCTCTCTAATATTTTTTCTCCCCGAACGTGAATATATGGAGTTGGAGTTGTGGTCGGTGGAGCACTAGGGGGCCCACGAGGCAGGGGGTGCGCCCCTACCCTCGTGGACAGGGTGTGGGGCCCCCTGGCCTTGATTCTTTCGCCAATATTTTCCATTAATTCCAAAAATAACTTCCATGGAGTTTCAGCTCATTTCGAGAACTTTTATTTCTACACAAAAATAACACCATGGCAGTTCTGCTGAAAACAGCGTCAGTCCGGGTTAGTTCCATTCAAATCATGCAAGTTAGAGTCCAAAACAAGGGCAAAAGTGTTTGGAAAAGTAGATACGATGGAGGTGTATCACTACGCCGCATCAAACAGCAACCTGGAGAGACCCTGGAGAAGTATATCCAGCGCTTCAACAACGTTCGCCTCAAGATTCCCAAGGTGTCGGACGAGGCCATCATCTCCGTGTTCACCGACGGTGTCTGCGATGTCAAGATGAAGGAGGAGCTCGCCATGCACGAGGATCTCTGCACCGCTCTGGAGATGTTCAACATGGCGAACAAGTGTGCAAGGGTTGAGGAGGGATGCCTCTCCCTCCTCGAGCTCCCCGAAGCTAAGCCAGAAGACAAGAAGACCAAGACCAAGGACGTGAAGCGCAAGGGGCCAGTCGTGCTTGCGGCCGAGCCAGAGATGAAGCGCGGCAGTGACCACCCCGAGTCATCTAAGAAAACCTGCCGTTCTGCGTCTTCCACAACATTCACAGCCACAACACCAACGACTGCCAGGAGCTCAGGGCCCTCCACGATGGGTGCCTCAGTCGACGCCCCGAGCGCAACAATCGAGGCTATGGTCGTGGAGGCGGCCGAGGTGGAGGACGCTGGGACGGCTGCGACCATCGTCAGGAGTGGCGTCACCAGCCTCGTGAGGACCGCTGGCAGGGCCAGCCTCGTGACGGCAACTGGAGGGATCAGCATCGTGAGGATCACCCTCAGGGAAACACAGCTTTGCTTCCTCTGCCTCCACCGCCAAGAAGGAATGAAGATCACCACCAGGACGAGGGGGCTGGGGGCTTCCAGGAGCCTCGGGCCATTGCCTACATCTTGGACGGCTCACAGGCCCCAGCTTCCCACCGCGTCTTCAAGCAGTTCGCGCGTGAGGTGAATGCAGCGCTCCCCAAGCCTGAAGCAACTCGCCCTCTCAAGTGGTCCAAAGTCCTCCATCACCTTCGACTCCTCAGACCGGTTCAAGTGTGCAGCCACTGATGGCGCGCTCCTCATGCTCTATTCCCCCATCATCAGCAACATGGTCATCGTGAAAACTTTCATCGATGGCAGAGCACGGCTCAGTGTCCTATCCGTTCAGACGTTTGACAAGCTCCCGGTGCCATACTACTAGCTTCACCCCACCAAGCCATTCTCAGGAGTGACCGACGGTTTGACACACCCGATCGGGCAGGTTTGCCTCCCTGTCACCTTCGGCGAGCGCAACAACTACCGAACTGAGCTCATCAACTTCGACGTTGTCGACATCCGCCTGCCCTACAACGCCATCCTAGGATACCCAGCACTGGCCAAGTTCATGGCGGACATGCACCACGGCTACAACGTCCTCAAGAAGCCAGGAAGCGGCGGCGTCATCATGGTCGCCTGTCAAGAGAAGGATGCGTTGTTTTCCCTCGAGCGTGCTTTCTAGGCTGCAGCGGTCGAGAACCCCAAAAACGAGGACGGCGCTCTCCCTCCTGAGGTCGCCCCCAAGATGAAGAAGCTACAGCTGGGAAAGGGGTCTCGTGAGGAAGCATCACTTGAGGACGCAGCATTGAGCCTCACGTCTCTGGACACGGCACCTTCACCCATCACAATGGAAGGCGCGCCCGACGCTCCTCTAAGGCTGGGCTCGGGGGCTCTCCTTTGGAGGGCCTCAGATCTAGCCAATCTCATGAGAGAGACGCTCGGGCACCATGTGGAGGCGCTCTTCAGAGCATGCTTCCCAGGAGAAGGTGGCGGGCGTGAGGCACCGGGCGTTCAGGAGTTCATCAGCAAGGCAATCGAGGAGATTCAGGAAGGAAGGGTTCTGCAAGGCGATCGTCGCCTACCGCGTGGCGGAACTCACTGCCCTAGCGAGGGTAAGGAGTTCCGCGTCTGCATCGACATCCCCGGGCTCAACAGGGCCGCGTCTCGGCAGCTCATGTGGCCATCTCGTGTCGGTCGATGTGAGGGCCCACCTCACAGCTATGTTCGCATGCCTTTTGGCTTGGCGGGCGCGGCAGAGGCGTTCCAGCGCTGCATGAGGGACGCCCAGAAGGCCTACGAGGCCAGGCACCAGGCGGCCCTGGCGGAGATGGATGAGCACCTTCATGAGACTCTTGGTCCCTCCAAGCCCCCCGAGGCTCAGCACCGGAGCGGCTCATGAGGAACGGCTCCAGCGGCGCGTGTTTTTTGTCTACTTCAACAACTCTTGAGCAACGGTACCAAGGTGACATCTCTCCAGTTTGTTCAGTTTTGGGGGCGCCCCTCGGGCTGTATCATCCCCAGGCCGTGTGGGTCCGTCCCTATGGCATGTATCCCTTTCGCGTCTATCAGAGCCAGTTACAATCCTTTGCAAGCTACTTTTGAATTATTGATCGCCTGACCGACGCTTCGTCGCTAAGAATGTCTCGCACCCTTGCAAGCCCTCCCGCGACCGCCTCATGATTAAGGACTGGCACGGCGTCTGTGCTCGGGTCTGTCCCTGCAGTGTCGCTAAACCCAAGTGGCTGAACTCTGGCTCACGGGCTAGCCCACGTGTACGTAACCTCCCATGGCTCTTGGTGCCTTGTTCTCGCATGATATAACCGTGGGTGGATGAGTGAGGGCACGCGACCTGGTGCCCCTGTGGCCACGGGAACCATGCGCTGGTTGCTTTTCTTCAGGATCCCTGCATGAGAAGACTGGGGACAGCATATGTGCTCGGGTCCGTCCCTGTAGCGTCGATAAACCCAATGGCTGAGCTCTGTCTGGTGGGCCGGTCCCGTTCACGTCACCTCCTGGGGTCGTTGGTGTCCGGCCTTCTCATGCAATAACCTCAGGAGATTCATTCAGTGCAAGCTTCCTAACCATCTCGCAGGACTGACTCAAGCATCCCCCATCAAGACCAGGCAAACCCCGCCTTGAGGTAGGGCCTCATGGGGCCCCACGTTGGCTCACGGGTGCCCATACACACCTCCTTCAGCCCTACTGTGCAAGCCACGTGTCAGGGCGGGGCTGTACATGCCCCGGGGGCTCTCCTCAGAGGGAGCCCCCTCCCATGCACTAGTGGACGCACCATGCTCCGCGCTGGCCGTCGACACTACCGAGGAGCGGCTATGCGCATGCAAGTGCGGAAGCGCCATGCTCCGCGCTGGTGATAAACAACTGGGGGTGGCCTCACGGCCGCATTAACCTGAGGGAGCCTCCGAGCTCAGTGGCTAGCCTCACCATGCTGCTCTCCCTTAGGAGGGTAGCGCGAGGGGGCTAGGCACGGGGCTACGCTCAGGTCACGCCTGGCATACCTCACCTCGCTAGGCCTCAGGGGCCTAGTCTTTGCACACCCCTCCCAAGCGAGAGCCGTGCGAGGAAAAGGTATGATGCTCTGTTCATACGTCAAGGGGGACTCCTGAGCATTGTGTTTCAGGAGCCTAACTCGCCACGTAGCCCCTCGCCTCTTGGGCTTGTCCTGGTGATCCGGACGACCCAACGGCGGCTGAGGCACGCGTGGGGCCAAGCCTTACGACGCAGAATGCCAAGACCTGGCTTTCACCATTCTTTTTTCAAGCCGTTCGCACGTCAAGGGGGACTCCTGAGCAGCGCGCCTCAGGAACCTAACTGGTCACGTAGCTCCTCACCTATTGGGCTCGTCATGGTGATCCGGACGACTCAACGACGGCTGAGTCATGCGCGGGACCGGGCCCTACCGACGTAGAACACCAAGGCTTGCCCCTGCACCTTTTCATAAGCTATTCGCACGTCAAGGAGGACTCCTGAGCATCGCATCTCAGGAGCCTAACTGGCCGCGTGGCCCCTCACCCCTTGGGCTCGTCCTAATGATCCGGACGACTCAATGGCGGCTGAGGAACGCGTGGGGCCAGGCTCTACGGACGCAGAACAACAAAGCAAACGGAAAAGTTGAAGGAGCATAATCTAGTTATTACAAGACATATTGTTCCAAGCAAATAGTTTTAAACGCCTCCCTGAGACATGTTGCATGATACAGGACAGAAAGGGAAAAGCAGAATCACCGGGCCACCTCTTCAAACTTTGGCGTCACCACTGCCTGCCAGCAGAGCCTCGTCACCAGGCGCGTCCCCCGCTCCATCGACTTCGGTCGGAGAACCAACATCCAGGAACTTGCTCAGCATGGCATCCACGGAGCTCTTCACGGCGGCAGCAGCAGCATCCTGGGAGTCGAAGTCCACCGGAGTAAGGAAGGAGGAGAAGTCGAAGCCGGCATCCTAGAGATAAAGATGAATGAAGACGCACGTCAGGGCCGAGGAAGAAAGTGAGCGCGCCTCGCTTTCCACCAGAGAGGCAAACCCGTCGACAGCATATTGAAGCACCACCGCGACTTCAGGAAGCAAAGCAGCAGGGCTCTCCCTCGGGGTCGTAACCACCACCTTCTTTGAGGAATCATCCCCAAAGAGCGACTTCTGGACCTTGTGGAAACGTGCCTCGAGGGAGGTAAGGGTGTTGGACTCCATGGTGGCCATGTTCTTGGCCTCGGCGAGGTCCGCTTGGGCTGCCTCCGCCTCCTCCTTTAGCTTCATCAGGCGGTCGCGCTCCTCAGCCTGCTCCAAGGCCGCCTTCTTCACCTCGGCGTCTCGATTGGCGACGACAGCTTCTTGGGCCTTCAGATTCTCCTCACGCTCCTAGAGCTAGCTGGCCTGGGTGGCCTGCCGATCCTGAAGAGCTTTCAGCTCAGCCTCTGCCGCGCGGCACCGGTCCTCGGCTTCTGCGGCCTCCTTCTGCGCCAAGTCACGCTCAGTGGCGGTCACCCCGAGCACCTTCTGGGATTCCTGCGCAGAGCCCCAGGCCACGCGAACAGACGCATCGGCCTTGAGCCAACCAGAGATCAGCCCCAGGCGTCCCTGCACTGAACGACGATCTGGGCCCTGAAGTTCACCCTGGAGGAGGTCCAGCGCCGCCCTTGCCTCTACCAGGGCCCTGGAGGTACCAGGAGCGCCGTAACTCGTCCACGTGCTGGGCAAGGGAGGAGACGCCCTCGGCGCCAAGACAGAAGAAACCTCAGCCTCAGGAAGGACCGGGGGCTCTGGAGGCTGGATGACCTCAACAACCGCGGCAAGGCTGTGCACCGGAGGGGTCGGGTCTGCTGACGGAACCGACAGCTCTTGAGGATGGGCATCCACATCCTCTGGAGATGGCATCACCTCTGGGGCTGCGGAGGCAGTAGCACCCTCCTTCACCAGGGCCGCGGTGGCCACTTCAGCGCCTGCGGCTGCGGCAACCTCCGCGCCCTCCTTTTGCTTCTTCGATGGCTGCTGCCTAACAATAGACGAAGGAGCTAAACATCGCATCAAGAACCAACAAACAAGGTTAACGGAGAGACTTATTGGCCGGCGAAGGCATAGCTCCTCTTCATGCTCAGCAGCGGGCGCAAAGGCGGAGCAGCTGGAGCCGAGCTCTTGGGAGCAGGAGAACTTGCGGTTGGAGCCGCTCGGGACGATGTCAGCGAAGCCGGGCTGCTGCCCGGAGGAATCAGCGCGGACCTGCTCTTCTTTGTGGCCGCCCGCTTGGGCTGCTTCGAAGAAGATACCCCAGATCTCGTCGTGACTCCAGAGGGCGCGGCACCTCCACCACCGTAGACTCGTCATTATCATCGTCAGGAAGGTCGCGCAGGAGCTCCCTTTGCTGTAGGGTAGAGGATTCTTCCACAACCCATCCTCGGTGGCCTCAAAGGATTGGTCGTCGGAGGATAGGTGCACCAGAGCAGTAGGTGGCGGGGAAGGCCCTGCCCGCGCAAGCCCGAACTCGTCAAAGACCGACATGGCAGCAACAACCTCCTTGTTGTCATCCCGGCAGTACAGCGGGAGCCAATCTTCCGGAGGGTCGCTCGGGTCCTTCCCTGTCAAGTAGAGCAACACCTTGCTCAGCTCCTCCTCGGGAAGGGCGTCTGGGCGCAGGAGGATCTTGTCGTCAGCACCGCCAAGCTTCCACAAGGGGTGGGAGTGGTCTTGGAGCGGTGCTATGCGCTGCCTCAGGAACTCCTTGATGAACATGGCCCCCGTCAGCTTCTTGCTCTTTAGGTCCTTCTCCATCTTCTTCACCAATGGTGTCAGGCGGGGGTCAGTGATCTTCTCAGAATACCATCCCTTCTCGGATACGGGGAGGACGATCGGTAGCTTTAGCGAGCTCTGGGAGCATTTGGCATCCATTTGAACCCACCTCTTCACAGCATCCTCCATCTTCTTCCCGGCACGGGAGATTGCGTTACCGCCCCGCGCTGCGAAAAAGCCGATGCACCCAACCGAGTTTTCGCCGGTTATGCAAAGGAAGAAGAAATGCCGGAGCAGGGTAACAGAAGGCATCACCCCCATGAACGCTTCACAATAGAAGGCGAAAATGGACAGGAGGAGGATGGAGTTGGCATGGATGTGGAGCACGTGAAGGCCATAGTGGTGAAGGACGACGAAGAAGAAGCGGGAGAATGGAGGTACCAGCCCCGAGTAGACGTTGTGCATGAAGAAGGGGAAGAAGGTGCTGCCCGCGGGCTCCGGTGCAGCGGTAGCGACCCGGAGCGTTGTCTCCTTCCACTCGTTGTCGTCGCTCGCCGTGAGGAGGAGTGTGGTCTGGAGCTTCTCCCGGGCCATGGAAGGCGCCAGCAGCCCTGGCTCGGACCAGGCAGGGCCGGCAGCCGGGGCAGGAGCCGCGGTCTTCTCGGCGGCCGTCGAGCAGAAGATTTAGGAGAAAACGGCAGATCTCGTGAGTTCTTCCACTACGGGGAGAAAGGGATCTGGAGCAAGATGAAGAAGGGGCAATGAAATCCTGGCGGCAGGCAGCACCCCTTTTGTCAGATAGAAACAATTGCCGAGGCAGCATGGGGAAGCGAAGTCGCCCATGTCCCGTCAATCGCCACGTCATGAAGGTCGCAGGCAGTTAGGGCCCGCGGCGCTCCGCACTTGCCCTTAGGTTTCGCCTGGAAGCCAAGTCCAAGCACGCCTTGGGTCCGGGGGCTATTGTCGGCCTCCTAGATTCGGGGGTATCCAGCCCTGCCTGCCTACGGCCCACCACGTGGCTTCATCGACGACCTAGTACGGCCCAGCTTCAACATCAGCAACACAAGACCCTCGCGAGGGGCCAAGCCTAGCGAGGCGGACGACGCTAACAACCCCGAAGGGATCGGCCTCCTCAGGCTGGCTCCTGAGGGGTGGAGATTTCTATGCAAGATACCTCACGAGGCTCAGTTTACGTGAGCCATAACGACCAAGGCCAGGTGGGCGCCAGGCGGGCGCAGAGCACAGGTTTCCATTTGGGTGCAAAGGAAGCAGAACATAGGTGCGGAGTCCCGAGGAATCAGACAAGGGTTTCCATTCTGGTGCAACAAGACCAAGACCGCCAGGACAGCAGGACGGAGGTCATCGACGAGCCCACTGCAGCGTCAAGACCAGAGGCTTTTCGTAGGCGAAGACTACTTTTGTCAGGATAGATTGTACTACTTGTCCCCTTTCAAATCCGGCCGTTGTGGAATCCCTTCCCGCTCATATTTGGGAAGAGGACCAAGGCCACTATAAGTAGGACTAGCCACCACCAGAGGAAGGTGCGAGATCAGAACAAGTAGAGCTAGCATACACCATACCAGCCCAAGAACACCTCACCTCCTAAGGCTTGTCCATCCACTATACTAGTTCATCCTCAGCCCTCCGAGGCAATCCACCACACCACACTGGATTAGGGTATTACACCACAACGGTGGCCCGAACCAGTATAAACCGCTGTGTCCCTTTGCCCCTTTGAGCTTGACGCGCTAGGCTTAGGAGGATCGCAAGTAGGCATGCTAGGTAGGTTGAGATCTCCACACGCACCCCAGATTTCATACCTCTCAAGGGTTTGCGGATCCCACAATCCGACAATTACGCATCTTCGTGGCCCGAACCTGGATAAAAATCCTCTATGTGCTAACGGCTTGACCTGCTCTTCGTGCAACTAATCCCCAACCAGACGTAGAAGGGATCCTTGTGACCCCATAGGTGATTGGTTTCCTCGACACAAACTTCTCATAGTATCCAATGCACTTTATATGAAAGTTCTTATTATATCCATCTTGGATGCCCATCATACTAGGACTAGTTTTATAACCCAAGAAAATTACCATGCTGTTCTAAAAGACCCTCAAAATAATATAAGTGAAGCATGAGAGTTTAACTATTTCTATAAAATAAAGCCACCGCCGTCCTCTAAAAAGATATAAGTGAAGCACTAGCGCAATATTGTCTAGCTCAAAATATATAAGTGAAGCACATAGAGTATTCTAATAAATCACGATTCATGCGTGTCTCTCCCAAAATGTGTACAGCAAGGATGGTTGTGGTAAACTAAACAACAAAGACTCAAATCATACAAGACGCTCCAAGCAAAACATATATCATGTGGTGAATAAAAATATAGCCTCAAGTAAAGTTACCGATAGACGAAGACGAAAGAGGGGATGCCTTCCGGGGCATCCCTAAGATTAGGCTTTTGGTTGTCCTTGAATATTACCTTGGGGTGCCTTGGGCATCCCCAAGCTTAGGCTCTTGCCACTCCTTATTCCATAGTCCATCAAATCCTTACCCAAAACTTGAAAACTTCACAACACAAAACTCAACAGAAAATCTCGTTAGCTCCGTTAGTATACGAAAATAAATCACCACTTTAAGGTATTGTTTAAAACTCATTCTTTATTTATATTGGTGTAATATATACTATATTCCAACTTCTCAATGGTTCATACCCCCTGATACTACCCATAGATCATCAAAATAAGCAAACAACACGCGAAAAACAGAATCTGTCAAAAACAGAACAGTCTGTAGTAATCTGTAACTCTTGAATACTTCTGTAACTCCAAAAATTATGAAATAAATTGGTGGACGTGAGGAATTTGTCTATTAATATTATGCAAAATAATCAACTCAAAATCACTCTTCTGTAAAAAATGGCAACTAATCTCATGAGCGCAAAGTTTCTGTTTTTTTCAGCAAGATCAAATCAACTTTCACCCAAGTTTTCCCAAAGGTTCTGCTTGGCACAAACACTAATTAAAACTTAAAACCACATCTAACCAGAGACTAGATGAATTACTTATTACTAAACAGGAGCAAAGAGCAAAGAACAAAAATAAAATTGGGTTGCCTCCCAACAAGCGCTATCGTTTAACGCCCCTAGCTAGGCATTGAGATTTCGATGATGCTCACATGAAAGACTAGAATTGAAGTGCAAAGAGAGCATCATGAAACACGTGACAAACACATCTAAGTCTAACATACTTCCTATGCATAGGCATCTTATAGGCAAACAAATTACCATAGCAAGCAAATACTAGCATATGCAAGGAAGCGGAAAGAAACAATAGCAATCTCAACATAACGAGAGGTAATTTAGTAACATGAAAACTTCTACAACCATATTTTCCTATATCATAATAATTACATGTGGGATCTTAAGAAAATTCAACAAATAGTTATCACATAAAATATTTTCAACACGATCCACATGCATGCGAAGTTGACACTCTTCCAAAATAGTGGGATCAACATTAACTAAAGTCATGACCTCTCCAAACCCACTTATATCAAAAATTTCATAAGATTGAACATTCTCCAAATATGTGGGATCTAAAGTTGACACTCTTCCAAACCCACTTTCAATAATATTGCAAACACTATTATCAATCTCATATTCATCATGGGGCTTAAATAAATTTTCAAGATCATAAAAATAATATTGCAACAAATAGTAGACATGGAAAAATTAGCATCCCAAAGCTTAGGGTTTTGCATATTACTAGCACAATTGACATTAATAGAATTTATAATAACATCATTGCAATCATGCTTTTCATCAAAGGAACTAGCAAGTATGGGTGCAATAGCAACAATCTCATGTTTAACATAAGGGACTATAGCAAATTCATCTCCATAAATATTGGCATCATGGCCGCAAGAATAGCAAGCATCATGTTCATCAAGGATATTTCAATCAAATCATCGGAATCATAATTATCTATAGAGTCATGCATATCATTATTTTCCCCTAAAGCGACGGTCATTCTTTCAATAAATTCTTTGACATAGACATTATGAGCATAGTTTTCATAGCAATATTTAAGTATGTCAAAATTTTCAGATTTGTAGAGAGTAATATCATGCTTTTCAATCAAAGAAGCAACTTCATAACCACACTTAAAAGCAACAAATTCTTCAATTTGTTTGATATCATAATAACTATAAACACCCTTTGCATAAGAAGATAAGATTTCATTATCATTAAACTCACATAGGTAGGGAAAGTGTTTTTTAGGGTTCTTAGAGCAACAAGTAAAATCATAAATTTCACAAAAATCCCAAGCATAACACAACAAACTATGTTTATTTGATTCCATAAGAGTCTCCCTTTTTCAAAACGATGACGCACAAAATAAGATGCTCATCTAAAGATTTTCCCTCAACTAAACTAGTTGGGGTTTCAGCATGAGCACATATAGATTGAAGATGATCCAAGTAGAACACTTTAAGTGGATCCATATCAATAGATTTTTGTACTATAGACTTATTGGTGGTGTCCCTTCTAATATATTTTCTAGCATTTGGCGTTCTCGTGTTCCTCCAAAAATCAAAATCTTTCTCTGGCAGGCCTTTAGAGGTCGTCTCCCCGCGGCTGACCAAATCCGAAAGAGGAATGGGCCGGGCTCGGAGTTTTGTGCTCACTATGGTGCCTTGGAGGACATGAATCATATTTTTTTCTGTTGTGTGCTTCCTAAACTGGTATGGAGCTGTGTGAGATCTTGGCTCCAGGTTACTTGGAATCCCTCCTCCTTTATCGAGCTGAGAAGCCTTGCCAATTCGTTGGCTGGTGTGACAAAGAGGGTCTTCTGGGTTGGTCTGGGTGCTATATGATGGTCACTTTGGACTATTAGGAACAAATTTACGATTGAACATGTCTTTCCTACTAAAGCTGCTGACTGCTTATTTAAATCCTATATCTTCTTGCAGCAGTGGAGATCATTGACTAAGGTGGACGACCGGGAAGCTCTTGATCTGCTCATATCTAAAATTCGGGCCTTGATGTCGTCTCTTATTGGACAGGATCCTGATGTCTGATCTCGCATTTTGGTGACTCTTCGACTTAGTTGCTGGCTTTGTCTTTCCTTACTTATTTGGCCTGCATACCATGTATTTCAAGGTGCCATGTATCCGGCATAATTTCATGCTCATCGTTGCTTGCCCCGTGTTTGGGTGAACTGGTCGTGGCTTCTTCCCTGTGTTGCTGTGTTGGCTCTATGACTCTGTCGTGTGGCTTTATTTATAAATTCGGGCTTAGGCCTTTTCTCTAAAAAAATATCAATAGATTTTTAGCAAGTAGAGATAAAAGCAAATTGAAGGAACATGGAAACACAAAAAAGACATACGGGAAGAAGGCAAAGAAAAGGCCAATCTTTTCAAAAATCGATTTAGAAGTGGGGGAGAGGAAAATGAGAGGCGAATGGCGAATAATATAATGCAAGGGAGAAGAGTTTATGATGGGTACTTGGTATGTCTTGACTTGACATAGATCTCCCCGGCAACGGCGCTAGAAATCCTTCTTGCTACCTCTTGAGCTTGCGTTGGTTTTCCTTTGAATAGGAAAGGGTGATGTAGCACGGTAGTATAAGTATTTCCCTCAGTTTTGAGAACCAAGGTACCAATCCATTAGGAGACAACGCAAAAGTCACCGAATACCTGCAAAACAATCAACAATTTGCACCCAACGCGATAAAGGGGTTGTCAATCCATTCACGGTCACTTGCAAAAGTGAGATCTGATAGAGATAGATAAACGGTGAAGTAAATATTTTTGGTATTTTTTGGTTTATAGATGGGAAAATAAAGATTGCAAAATAATAGACCGGAAACTAGCAAGATGTTAAAGAGATTCAATATAATGGAAAAGAGACCCGGGGGCCATAGGTTTCATTAGTGGCTTCTCTCAAGATAGCAAATATTACGGTGGGTGAAGAAATCACTGCCGAGCAACTGATAGAAAAGCGCATAGTTATGATGATATCTAAGGTAATGATCATGAACATAGGCATCACATCTGTGTCAAGTAGACCGACACTTGCCTGCATCTACTACTATTACTCCAGACATTGACCGCTATCCAGCATGCATCTAGAGTATTAAGTTCATAAAGAACAAAGTAACATGAAGCAGGATGACATGATGTAGAGGAATTAACTCAAGCAATATGATGAAAACCCCATCTTTTTATCCTCGATGGAAACAATACAATACGTGCCTTGCTGCCCCTACTATCACTGGGAAATGACACCGCAAGATTGAACCCAAAGCTAAGCACTTCTCCCATTGCAAGAAAGATCAATCTAGTGGGCCAAACTAAACCGATAATTCGAAGAGACTTGCAAAGATATCAAATCATGCATATAAGAATTCAGAGAAGAAACAAATAGTATTCATAGATAATCTTGATCATAAATCCACAATTCATCGGATCTCGGCAAACACACCACGAAAGAATATTACATCGAATAGATCTCCAAGAACATCAAGGAGAACATGGTATTGAGAATCAAAGTGAGAGAAGAAGCCATCTAGCTAATAACTTTGGACCCGAAGGTCTTTGGTAAACTACTCACACTTCATCGGGGAGGTAATGGTGTTGATGTAGAATCCCTCTATGATCGAATCCCCCTCCGGCAGGACGCCGGAAAAGGTCCCTACATGGGATCTCACGGGTACAGAAGGTTGTGGTGGTGGAAAAGTGGTTTTGTGGCTCTCCTGGATGTTTTCAGGGTATAAGAGTATATATAGGTGAAGGAACTAGGTTAGGGGAGCTACAAGGGGCCCACGAGGGTGGGGGCGCGCCCTCCTACCTTGTGGCTACCTCGTTGCGTCTCTGACTTCATCTCCAAGTCTCCTGGTTTGCTTTCGGTCCAAGAAAGATCATCGCGAAGGTTTCATTCCGTTTGGTCCACCTGGGGAGCTACAAGGGGCCCACGAGGATTTTGATTTTTAATTATTTCTCTCCGGAAAATATTTCATTTTAAAATAATAAATGAGGGGAGATAATATGACTTCTCCAAAACAATTGAAATATCGGAGGAAAAATGTTAAAATCATTATTTGGATTTTATTTGAGTTTATTCGGAATTTTATTTGCCCTAGAAAAATTTGCATGTTTTAAAAATTGCATTTTAGGGGCCAAGAAAAGTTCATCTTGTTCTAAATATTTTATTTAGACGGAGAAAACTTGTTTTGGAATTTTTAGATTTTTTCATTTATATTTTTTTCTAGGATTTTTCTAGTCGGCGGAATGTTTAAACCCCCCCCACCCCCCGCGCCCGACTGGGCCAAAGGCCCAGCCGAGCAGGCCGGCCCAGCCGCCCGCCGCCGCTGCCTCTTGCGTGCGCGCGCACCCCGCCGCCGTCGACCCAGACTCCGGAGTCCGAGCCGGACTCCGCCGCCGCGC